>NW_025110744.1:74720-84940 GCF_011392965.1 Frieseomelitta varia
CGAATAATCTAATATCGACTGGAACTTCCTCTAATATTTCGTGTAAACGCGTGCTCAAAAAATCAACGTACTTTGTGCCTGCTAGTTTCCCATCAAGAGAAAAAGGTCCAATTAAAAATTTATCAATTATTCCTGCTCATACGTTTAAACTAAACTGATGTCGATGTCTTGAATGCACAATAACATGTGGGTTTTCTTCATCCCAATTATGATTATTATGAAAATTGAATGTACCATCCCTGGTAAAACTTACTAGAGTTTGCTCTGTTTATAAAATTTATTACATCTCATAAATGAAGACAGATAGGACATATATTTATGACTTTTTTTCATTATTTTTAGGCGTATAATTCGTTCCCGAAGTGACGTTCACAAGTTACGAAACACCCTGTATATTGTATACAAGGTGCATTTTTAATCTATAAATGAAATTATCTCCAGAACTCTAAGCTATTCAGTACTCGAAAAAATATTTCAGACAAGTGTTATTATATTTCGAGGAGAGAAATATAGAATTGATTCATTTGTAGGTAGAGGCGTTTCGGAAATTTCGAGATTAATCAAGTTTTTCTAAATGGAACTCTATATTTTTTCATACATCTTTTTATTTTCACAAATTGAATGTACCATCCCTGGTAAAACTTACTAGAGTTTGCTCTGTTTATAAAATTTATTACATCTCATAAACGAAGACAAATAAGACATATATTTATATTATTTTTAGGCGAAGTGAGTCCCACAAGTTACGAAATACCCTGTATATATAGTCTTCGTCGTCAAGATTTGTAACTTCGAAGACGAACTCGTACCACACCGAAAACGCTATTTTTCAGATGAAATTTTAAAAATATTAAAGCACGCTATTCACAGGTTTAGTGTATTTTGCGCTCAACGTTCAGAGACATAATGTAAATTCTGTGTTTCAGGGAGGCAATTTGGAAATCATCTGAACAACACGTAGAAAATGCAGGATTTTTGATGCAACAGAACGTAGGTGAGTACATCGTGTGTACATTGAATACATTAGTTAAGCAATTGAGCTTATACGCGAATAACTGAAACTTTGTTATGCTCAACGCATAAAATAAAAGAGCTTTGGTCATCAATCAATGACGTTACTACTCAGTCAATGATTGCCAGCTCGTACACTGATTTAATTCATTAGTTTGCATAACAAAATGCATAAACACTATTCACTATTACCACCAGACGATGTTATCCTGGAGAAAGTGGGAACAGAAATCGTGAAATGGTAGTGCTGTTAGTGGGGCAGTATTATGAAAAGTATAAATACTTCACAGCGGATCTCGTATTGGGAAAACGTATTTTCATTTTCATATCCGTTCTTACTTTTCTTTTCGCTCTTTTGCCATAATGTGGAAACAACAGGTAAGAAAATAAATACCGAACTTCCTTGATATTGTTCAATTGTTCAGTTGTGTCATAAGATGTAATTAAAACATACAGCCACTCACAAAATGTTGGCTTCATTTTATGGCTACTTATTGTACATTTTGCAAGTGATGAGAAAAATGCAGAATACAAGTTAAAATTTGAAATAAGTTATTTGAGAACGAACCGATAGTAATTGATTGGCATCTTCAATAAAACATTAAACGTTCAGCTAATACTGGATATTCTACGCTTCTTTTATGCTAATAGAATTGAAGATGAAGGAGTACTTAGTATTTTTTTTTTATAAAAATCCGAAATACCTCGGTCAGCAATTTGGATAAAGGGGAAATTTGTTAATCACATGCCACGAAAACGCATGAAATAATTTAGACCATAGTAAATGTTCGTTCAAAATGAAGTTTGATGAGATATTTCATTCACAAAGAGGGATTAACTTCTTTATCAATATCTTTATCAATTCTACGTTTTTGATATTTGAAATTTTGTTCTTTCTGACTTTAAAATGTAATCAAAAATTGAAAAGCGATTCAACTCAAATTAGCTTTTTGTATTCTTATTGTTTCAACATGTATAGAACGTTTGGCCAACACGTATTCATACAGAAACTTGCATTCTTCGGTTCTGCAATTTTTCTACCTACTTTCTATTATTTCATTACAGATGGAATTTGAAAAAGGAGACTGCACTATGGATAAAACAAACACCGAAATTAATAAAAAACTGAGTCAATCGGATTCCATCGAGGAATTTTACGCCAGCACTGTGATCCTATTGACCGGAGCTACCGGTTTCGTGGGGAAATATCTTTTGGAAAAATTCATGCGTGTTTGTCCACGCATAGCTACCATTTTCATACTTTTGCGTCCAAAAAGAAACCAAACGATAGAAGAGCGATTAAAAAAGCTTATAGACGATACCGTTTGTAAATAAAACTCACGCTATTTTAACTTTTTACTCTGTCAGATGTTAAATCGATCAACTTCATTATTATATAAATTTACTTTGACTTAAATTCAATAAATTTATATACTAGATTAGACAAATTAATGCAATGAACAATGTGAAAATTTGAAAATAAGAAAATTGATTGAATATAGAACACTATATAGTACAGTTTCTAAAATTTCTTCCTCTTTCAGGCATTCGAGTCCATCAAAGCAGAACACGGTTCTTCAATTTTCAGTAAACTTCATCCTGTTGAGGGTGACGTGAATCTGCCAGATTTAGGTCTTTCTCTAGAAGATAGACTCATGTTGATAGATAAAGTGAACATAGTGTTCCACATCGCGGCCACTCTAAATTTTAATCAGCCGTTGGATGATGCTATTGATACAAACACGAAAGGTACCAGTCGAGTCATTGACCTGTGCAAGTTACTGAAGCATGTAATCAGTTACATTCATGTTAGCACAGCCTATAGTAATGCTTACTTATCTGAAATCGAAGAAAAAGTTTACACGTAAGATTAAATTACACAAAAGCTTTTCCTCAAATACTTCGTTATTGCATAAAAAATGAATAACTATAATACAATTAGTACGGAACAAGCAAGTTTACTTCTCATTAATAATTTCACAGCACAAGTTGGGAACCTTCTGCGGTAACCGACATCTGCGACAAACAAGATAAAAACTCAATTATTAGAAGAAACAATTTTGAAAACTCATCCAAACACGTATACATTCTCGAAGAATCTAGCAGAGCAGATTGTGTTCAATGATTGCAAAAGTTTTCCATCTGCAGTAGTACGGCCAAGTATAATTGGTGCTTCTTTGGAACAGCCGTGTCCTGGTTGGCTGGATAATGTCCAAGGAATTACAGGTATTACCTACGAAAAATTATTAGTACACTTTTGATATAAATTAGGAAATTTCAGTTTGTCTACTTTCGTATACTTAATCGTGATAATTATTCAAACTTCATTGATTCTTTAATTATATTTCAAATAATATTAATTCTTAACGTTATATAAGATTTTCCCTATCTTTCACAAGAAAGAAAACAATCAAAAAATGTATGCTTATATTTTGGATAATATATTTTAGGAATTGAGAGTAATGATGTTCTAATTAATTTAACGTTACAGCCGTGAGTCTACAAATTGGTAAAGGTAATATAAAGGCATTACCAGTCAAGAAGGACGCAAAATTAGATTTAGTACCTGTAGATTACGTCGTCGACACGGTACTGTGTGCTGCGTGGCATGTCACCCTACATCGTGATAACGAAGTGTATAACTGTACGAGTAACGCAGATCCTCTTAGGTAATATTTATTCGTCAACTTTTGAAGTGTGTCACAAAGATTTAGAATTCATTTGGAGCTCACAAGTCAAAAACACATCATTGCAACGATGATGAAAATTTAGACACTGAGCGCAAAAGTGTACAAGCCCATATTTTATCTGAATATGGGCTTGTACACTTGATTTACCCCAAGACACTTTATTAACTATAGAAAATATCTTTTCCTTCCCGAAATCTGCTAAATACTTTGTGTTTGTATTCACATTAGTTTTCAAGTTGCAAATAGAGAAAAATAATGAAAATTAATTTCTGGGATACTTCAATAAAAATATTCTTTATTTTAAACATAATTCTATTAATTTAAACAAGCATAAATATTTCATTTTCCAAGGTGGGATCAACTGATAAATATTTACCTGAAATGTAGCGTAGAAACGCCAATGAACGATGTATTATGGTATCCGTATAGCAAAATGATAGACAACGAAATTGTTTACGGTATTTTGAATATGTTCTTGAATGTTTTACCTGCATTTGTTATGGATATCTTTTTAAAAGTTCGGGGTAAGAAACCAATGTAAGTGTCCTATTGTTTGTCGAACGATATGTAATCGCAAGCTAGGAGAACGATATTTTAAAAATGGCATTTCAGAATGATGAAAATTAATAAACGTTTCAATAAGCTGCTTACAACGTTAATATACTTCACTATGCGCGAATGGACTTTTCATAGAGATAACGTTTGTAAGATGGCGGAGGATATAAAAGTGTTGAAAGACAGCAGTAAAGTGAATTTGGATTTACGAAATATGGATTAGGAAAAATATATAAAAAATTACCATATAGGAATTGTAAAATTCATTACGAAGGAAAAATTTGATCCTGTAAACGCAGCGCGACGTTTATCACTGTATGTATAGAAATATCTTGGTGTAAAAAAAACAATAGAATTATAATATTATTATAATATTATAATAATACAATATAGAATTATAATATTATTATAATAATACAATATAGAATTATAATATTATTATAATAATACAATATAGAATTATAATATTATTATAATATTATAATAATACAATATAGAATTATAATACTATTATAATATTATAATAATACAATATAGAATTATAATACTATTATAATATTATAATAATACAATATAGAATTATAATACTATTATAATATTATAATAATACAATATAGAATTATAATACTATTATAATATTATAATAATACAATATAGAATTATAATATTATTATTTTTGTATATTTTTTTGAATAGTGATATTTTTGTTTATTTCAGGTTCTATTGGATAGATAATATAACTCAAATATCCGGTGTAATCGTTCCTTTAGCTATAATAACATATTGTGTATTGATTATTTAAGCGATATATTTTCTATTTAAATTTGTACAAAGTAATTTAATTTAAACAAAAAAAAAATAACATTTTACAAATATATTCATCAACTTAACTTGATATAATTTGTTTAATTTCCTTCAACTGTTCCATTTTTACATACTACATAAATAATTACTTAAATCGAAGTTTGTGGCAACGTTCACGTGTATACATTGTCCTAGTACATTGAAGGACGAGTCATATTCACTAGAGAATAATCTATTGGGAAATAATGACACTTCGTCAGTAAAAGAATATAAATATAATAAGAATTTGAAATATAAAATAAGAATATAAAAAAAATATATAACGATTCGCAACAGGGATTGATGAAAGTTGGGACGAATAATTTATTGGACACTTGATTATTTACATCTGTTTAAAAATATTACAAAAAAATTGATTGATAAGGTATTTTCACTTTATTTTATATAGAGAATTGGACGTACCAAATAAATATTTCCACAAGTATTGTTACTTTTTATCCCGAGTTAATTTCGTTCGAAACACGTGCATATTGGATTTAAATAAGTTGTAGCGACCTCTACTTCGAGGAATTTGGATCAGCGACATCTATGTTGAATCGTTCCGTCGAGATGTGTATAAACAATAGAATATTTAAAAATTGTTAGTGATTTTATTGTCACCATGGACAATATATTTACAGAAACTTATATATACTGCAATCATCATATTAATTATTCATTCGTTGTTTAACTTTCATTATTTAATCTTCGTTATTTGATATTTATCATTAGTAATTATATATTTTGTTACATCGATAATATTTTTATATAAACTACTAAAATTAATCACGGAGTTATTATTTATTTGTAGTGTTGTGGTATTAATATATTTATCATCATAGTTACTACATAGTTACAGATTACAGCGCTGCTACACGGTGAAATACATAACACGCTTCTTACGATTCTCGAACGTAATCGATATTTCTGACGATCGATTTTTAAACGGGGAACATGGCGGAAAGGAGCACATCTCACCTGTAAAGGAGAAAGTATTATTCAGAAAAATCATCCAAGAGGAAGTGTCATTCACAAGTTTTCAGATTAAAAAATTTAAATCAATAGTTGTAGATTTGTGTTTATGTTATAAATTTTGAAGATAAAACGTGCATTTTTGGCTTCAACTTAAAGTAAGATTTAACCAAATAATTATTACACACAATTTCCAACAATTGAAGAAATAATAGCATATAAATATTATAATAATAGAAGATATCGTGCTAAAAGTTATTTATAATTTTTATACCAAAATTTAATTTCAATTCTAACCAGTATTCTAACAAATATTGTGACCTTGTAATTTGACTAACTTATTGTTATATATGTGTGCGTGTGTGTGTGTGTTGTGTATATATGCACATATTTTATTACATGCTTTTACACACATACTTTCGTGTGCTTGATTACAGAGTTAGCATAAAACAAATAGATGCCACGATCATTAATGAACAATTTGATGAACTTTTACGAAAATTTGGCAATATTTTATTCATTTTGGATAACATTTGGTATACAATTCATATATATTTGAGATATAATTCACAATACGTAATTTCATAATTATTTGGAATACAAAGATGAAAATGAAAAAGATTAAATTAATTAATATTTTATTTGGCTTAACGGTATACATATGCTATCAAATGTTCTTCTATTAAATTATCAAATTCAAAGTTTCCATACTTCGCTGTATTATATGTACTTTATTATACTGTACTTGCTTTTTTCTAATGTTAACTCGAAATTGAAACGGTTCAAAACAAGATTTCACACGAGTTTCTTATTTCTCTATTCCTTCTTAAATATATTTAGCTAATTTTGAATTAGCGTTAGAAATTATGATTTGTACAAACATTTTCGAATATTTATAACATGCTACATGATGTAATGTGTGTACTTCCTACTCTAATAACGAACATTCAGAACACAGTTTCAGAATACAATAATTGTTCATTTACAGTTAACATCTTTAATATATATATCCAAGTTTCTTTATAATCATGTTCTACAGAAATAGTAGTATTTTCTAAATGAACGTATCCTTTTCCCCCTTTCTTACTAATCAGCTTTGTTTTCAGACAGTTTTTGTGACCGCGCGCAATGCGGTCGATAGAGTCAGTGTTTGTTGCAAAGTATTTTTCTGAGCAAAATTGTTAAATTAAATAATTCATTTAAATTATAATTCGCGAAGTTAGAGTCAGTGAGTTCGCCGATTGTTACTTAAACGTGCGCGTTGACAGTCTTTTATTTTTCTTTTCTTATATCTTTTCTTGTTTCATACTCGTTTTCGGTATTAGAGTCAATGTTCAAGAGAATAAGGTTTCTCCAGGAGATCAAGATCGTAAGTAGTTTTATATATTGTACTTCAATTTATTCAATTTTTCAAATTTAACAACAAAGTATAATGTTCATCATTATGTTCACAGACGCTTCACATCAACATTATCTTTTTTTTGTGATTTTTGGGGAAAATGCAACGGTAGCTCTGAAGTCAAGAATGTAAGAATCTTTCATTATCTCCAATCTAAGATTTCGTTTGCTTTGAAATATAAATTCTAACGTTTAACGTTTTGTTAGATAGATCTTCTACACATACTCTAATTTTCTAAGGATTTTATGATGCTTTAAAAGCTAAAAATGTAAGTACTTTAGCTTATTGTACTTGAATTCTATTCTCTATAATTTCTATTGAAGTCGAATGTAAAATTATAATTATAAAATAAAAAATATTTCATATTATTAGTCCTAATTTTATTATTATCATCATTAAATTTTGACAAATAACACTGTGTCTTTAGAAACAAAATGTTGTTTCTTTTAGAAATTTTTCACGCGTCCATTACCATCATGGCAAATGGTATCTACTTGATGGGAGACTTCACGATAACTTTCCCTGTTCCAGTGCAGCATCGAGGATTCTTCACATCTGTCGCGTGAGTCGCATGCACTTATGTTTCTTCGGTCACTCAATCATGTCCTAGAGCAAAAGAATCCGAATCGGGTGACTGATTGTATATGTAGAATTTTTCGAGCATAGTGATCGCAGGTATTTTTTATACTTTTGACTAATAACATTTTTTTGAAGTTTTTTTATATATTAAAATAGGATAAGGCTTCTTGCACATCGCGATTTTAACAATTAGAATATATATATATATATATATATATATATATATATATATATATATATATATATATCCTGATTTAATATATAAAAAAACTTCAAAAAAATGTTATTGCTCAAAAATATAAAAAATACCTGTATTACTATATATATATATATATAGTAATTATTTATAAAATCAAAATATCTTCAATTTAAATGTTCGTAAAAGTAATACATCCATGTGAATAGATAAATTACAAATATTTATGAATAATCGTTATTAAAACGATTTTGTTTGAACATTTCATAATAGAGAAGACGAATACCTTTTGACTTCATTGCTGCGAAAGATGCAATTATTACTTATTGATACCGGTAATATATTTTGTTTTAATAATTAATAATTTTCAATTTCATCTTCCTTTTTATAATAGGAAGTTATATTAACAGTATTAAATAATTTAATTAATTGAATTTATAATTATGAACTTCAATGGGATTTAAAGTATAGCAGATTAGAATATTTTTTCCGTAGAAAAATGTATGAAATTTTATGTACAAGAAGATATTTCGCGACAGGCAGATTTTTTAATCAAAACAACAAGTTTGAACACTACTTTCGCATTTTCGAAAATGTGCTTTGATGAGAAGTCGCCTGAGGTTATTTCTATTAATATTTAATTTAGATTGACAATTATTTGACTCTGATTGTTTCAGTCAATTATTAGATTTCATTGTATTTCTTTTTTAATAAATTCATGTTCATTTTCCTCATTATCTTGCATTTCTGAAAGAGTAGACTCATTACAGTTTGAAATAAAAAGATGCAATAGTTCATCAACTTCCGTGTTGTCAGGATCTGTCACTCACGTGCCCAGGTGCTATTTGGGTGTGTGAAAAACATTGAGCACGATGACCATAGTTTGTAATTTTATAAAAAAATTTCTCAGCAACTGACAGAGTATCTTGCACGACTTATTTTCCACATGTATGTGTGTGTGTGGTTAGGATGTAGAATTGCGTTGTTTTTATTGTTCCATTCATTATAAGTTGACACTGATTGGCATTATAAGTGCTTTCAATCAGTTTTTTCTAATACTTTTTGTTGGGAAAATAATTCAGAAAAGCGTCAATTTGAGAAATTACTTTGTTTCTTAGCACACAGCGTTTCTTTCCTCTTTACACTCTGGATACACTCTCCATACTACTACTCGTTCTTCTTCTGTTTTTCCTAACTCTCAATACACAACATTCACATGACACGCAAACATACATTACCAACCTTGGTTGCTATTGTACGCTCGTCGACATTTGTAATATATCAACCTAACACTTTTAAATAGATGTTAATAGTCAAATATATACTAAATTTTTCATCCCAATTTTCATCAATCCTTCGTTAATGAAGTGCAACTACGTTTAATTCAATAAATAATTCTCGAAATAGAACTGGCAACACTGTTCATATTTTTTAATTTTAATTCTCATTACTAGTAGTGCTGCGATACAATACTTGCTTGAATCGGTACGACTGGATGTGATACAAAAATGATAATGAGATTAAGGCTCTCAAAATCGTGGCTGAATAAATATATTATAAATATATATAAATATTATAAATATTATATATATATAAATATTATAAATATTATATATATATAAATATTATAAATATTATATATATATAAATATTATAAATATTATATATATATAAATATTATAAATATTATAAATATATTGTCTATTCATATACCTCGTCTGTGGTCTAATATTATCCTATCCTTAGTCAAAGTTCCGTTTGATGTCCATAGCTCGTCTAATATGTCTGGTATTTATTACACATAGATATCTCGCTGTATCATCTATTGTCATGTTGCAAACGTAGTTCCCTTTTCGCTTACTAGATGTCACAAGAGTGATGTAGCGTATAGCGATTATGATAATTTATATTTATATCATAATACTATAAATAAATAATAACTCCGTAATTGATTTTTGTTGTTTATATAAAAATA
>NW_025110744.1:85785-104855 GCF_011392965.1 Frieseomelitta varia
TGTAGCCATAGTAGAAATTCTTCATTCGTTATTTCGTCATTTAACTTCCATTATGTAATCTTCATTAAATTATTAGTAATTGTATATTTTGTGATATTGATAATATTTTTATATAAACAACTAAAATTAATTACGGAGTTATTATTTATTTATAGTATTGTGATATAAATATAAATTATCAAATAATCACTATAAGCGTGTAGTAATTATGATGATAAATAAATTAATATCACAATACTACAAATAAATAATAACTCCGTGATTAATTTTAGTAGTTTATATAAAAATATTATCGATGTAACAAAATATATAATTACTAATGATAAATATCAAATAACGAAGATTAAATAATGAAAGTTAAACAACGAATGAATAATTAACATGATGATTGCAGTATATATAAGTTTCTGTAAATATATTGTCCATGGTGACAATAAAATCACTAACAATTTTTAAATATTCTATTGTTTATACACATCTCGACGGAACGATTCAACATAGATGTCGCTGATCCAAATTCCTCGAAGTAGAGGTCGTTACAAGTGAGAGTAGTCTGAAACAAAAGCGCTATGGTTCTATTCCCTGTCAATTGCTCTCCATTAATTATTGCTGTGGAGAATACACTTGGAATGAAAAGAAAATTTTTTTCGTTTTATGGTGAGTAGTGAAGTGTATAGAAATGCCTAAAAGAATGAAAAATTAGAGAAGAATTAAGAAGAAGAAGAATTAGGTAAAAAAATTTAGTTAAATTGATTAATGCAACCGATATATAACATGATGATGTGAAGGTTACGTTATTTAATAAAATAGCAGGAGACAGAAAGAATGTCGTAATATAATAAAAGATACTATTTTAGTTTATCTGAAAGAGGTAAACTGAAATAAATCAATATAGGGTAATAAATGATGCCCACCTGATTTGGTAGACATTCTTATAAAAAACTCCCAAAAAATTAATCTTGATCTTCGAGGTTTTTTGCTTGCATCTTGTTCTGTTCATCGGGTGCTAATTTTGCAGAAAAAAACCGTAGATATGATCAGATATGATCATATATCAGATGCTCTGTTCTCTTGAAATATAATGAATGTAATTTCGAGTCTTAACAATAAACACAAGTTATTGTCACCCATTCATGCTGATTGTCATTTTTTGTTGAAATTTTCATTTTTTTGCCTTCAAGATCATCCGAAGGTATACTAGGTCGTTGAATTCGTCTAGATACGAGCTACAATTGTCAAGTCAAAAATATAAAGTTTTAAAAAACGAAGGTGACCTTGACAATTATCGAAAAAAAAAAAAATTTTTTGAAATTTTTTTATTGCACTGTATAGCCAATCGAAAACTGATCAACTTTTGTTTAAAACATTTTGTGTCAGATTATCGCGAGTACTTGAAAAATTGTGAAAAGTGTTACGTGGGACACCCTGTATACGAATATATTCAGTGCAAATACAAAATACAAAGCTGCGCGTAATTAAAATGCTTTACAGTGATCTAAATCATCGAATCAATTCTAGAAGGCAGTTGTGCGTTGCCACTAGCAAGAAAATTTACATAAACTACTAAAAATTTTAAAATCAAAGGTTAATTGAAGAATCCATACATACCTGTATATTATAGATATGACACCAACGATGCCAAAATGGACATCAATATTTACTAATTGTAAGAATAAGAATAAAAATGTTCTAAAATTACTTATTTCCATGGAACATTCATTATACAGATTCTAAAACATCTATTCCATCAGAACACTGTTCAAAAGCGTTCCTAAAAATGTAACGCTTCTTTCTATAAAAATTTCACAAAAACAAATATTTTTTTATATGAAATATATAAATTCGAACAGAATTTTTTTAAAAACGAAAAGAACGTTAATTTTAATCTCTAAGAATAATACAAGAGAACAATTTAAAAACCCATGAAATCTTCACAAACAAGCCGAAAACAATTACGCTCTTTGAACGCACCTGTAAAGATGCTGTTCTAATAGAAGTAACACTCACATGTTAAATTACAACAGCTTGTCGAATGTCAAATTGTATTAACCAAAAAAGGTGAGAATAAAAAAAAAGGAAAAGAGAAAAAGAAGAAACAAGCGTTACATAATATCAATGTCATCGGGATGTTTCACTGTGTTGTGACACCGAATGATATCGCTATTACTGAATGGACCTATTTACCATTTTATCTCTAACGTTATTCTATATAAAGAAACATCCACTCCGACTTTTTTGTATCATTCTCGTGATAATTGAATGACGATAACGCCAGTATAAATAAATAAATAGTAGAAACTAGACGAGTAATCTTGTTTTAGTTGTATATATTCCTTTCATTTTGTTTTTTTTTCTTTTCGCATAATGGGAACATAACCAGCCATTGTTCATATAGTGAAGAGCGCAACTATATCGATGGCAATGAAAAATTGTTGATAATTTAAACTGATATAACTTCATAAAGAGGGTCATATAACGATCCACTTGGTCACATTTTAAAGAGTGAAACTTTTACTTTCACAATTGTGAGTTTGTTTTCTTCGAAGAAGATTTTATATCATATATTGGAGAAGTGAGGACATTTTTTTTTTCGAGAATTGTAAAAATTAAAACATGTGTAAAAATATTAAAAAATTATTTCCATGATTAGCTCCACTATGATCTTGAAGTAAAATTCAAGTGTTTCTTTTGTTTTTTAATAATGTGGAAGCTTTCTAAATATTCATATGTTGCATATTCCCCTCACTCCTATAATTCTTACTTATAGGTAAATATAAATATATTTTATCTGCACTTCAATTGAATGAGAACCAATCATTAAGATTAATTATCATTAATATCAACATTCATTATAATTACATTCAATATACTATATTTTATTATAATACAACAGGATTTTACATTTGGAATAAAAGACAAATCAAACACAAAATAAAAAATAAAAAATCAAAAAACAACACAAAATAAAAAACAAAGAAATTTAATTTTTATTTTAAAATGAAATTTAATGATAAATTAAACATGATGAAAATAGTAGAAAAATAGGTTAAAGAAATTTTGAGAGAAAAACTGGAGATAAATTTAATAAAATTTACGAAAGCACGCAAGAAATGAAGAAATTGCAAAAACAATATTAATTAAGATGTAGAATCAGAATAGTGGCAGTTGTTTAAAGAACGGGAAGAAAAAAATGTCTTATAACCACAGCAGTTTTCTGTTTATTAACGTAACTATCGTATTCCACTTTTCCTAAGGAAAGAAAAATGTCAAATACATTTTTCCTTTCCGAGATATTGACATTTCTCATTTACATGTAGAACCACCTATTAACTAGTATTATGATTTTAAAATATCCTAAAACGTTTCTTTAGGAAACGAAAATTTAGATTGAGAGCCACATTTTTTGTGAGTATGAGTTTTATTCTAATAATTATATTATTTTTTTTTTTTTTTTGTGGAAAGTGTTGATTAAAACAATTTCATATTTCAAGATAGCCTCAATTGAAAGATTACGTGCAATGCAACAGTATGGTACATGATGTCTAATAAATATGTCTACAATGCTCTAAATATATTGCTACATTTTGTTCTTCATGGATATATCATTTAAAAATTTTCACGTAGTAAACCAACGTGAGTATGTTTTTCTTTTTTTTTTTAAATCCAAAATGTTGCATTAATTGCACAATTATTAGTGACAACTTGACAATTTGTCTCATGGTATTTCGTGCATTAAGTTGGTTTCTTTTAAGAAACTTAACTAGTAGGCCAGAGATTTTCTGTTTAAATAGGATCCTTGATTTATTTGTTATGGAGGAAGTTATACTTTAGAAAAATATAAGATTATACAGATTATTCATCACATAGGGAATCTGGATTCTTTAACAAAATACATGTACAATTTTGAAATGAGCAAGCCTGATATAGCCATTTGATTTCTTTTGGGTCAAATGATATCGGTATTCTTGAAAAATTCTTCAATAATATTTTTGTTTGTTTCCATTCAAAGTCTTATCGTAAAATTAATTCGTTGCTTCTATCAACAAATCATGTGTAGTCAATTGCACAGTGCTTTGTGAACTGACTGTTTTCCTGGCTGTTTAATCAACTTTTTCAACGCTGAGAACTGTCCAGGAATTTGACCTTAATAGGTTAAATTTGACCAACTAAGAAATAATCACTCCTCACACAGTATAAATAATCACTCCTCACACGTATATTCTTTGCGTTTATCAATGATTTCGCTTGTTAATGTACGAAAAATTTTTAACTATATATATTTCTCGAGTATATTGTTAGAGTCAATGTCAATTTAGTGCATCATTCACGTTAGCCTATGTAAATTTGAAGAAATAAAATAAAATTTAGTTCTTATTCATATGTCTAAGATATTTCTTGAAGTAAAGTGATGATTTTCATTGTTGTTTTCCGGTTTAAAAATTTATTTGAATAAACTGATTTATTGATTTCTTCAGTAACACTAAATAACTTCGTTTTAATCTTAGGATGAAATTCTCTTCAGTCTCCTAATATATTTAAAATATAATTCGGTCTACTATTTAATATACTATTTTAGTAAACACATAAATTTTACATAATTAAAATTCATTTCTAGGCTTTATACTGTATATATAATATATGTCATAATAGTCAGAATAATTGCTCAAGATTTTAATATAATTCAATTTTTCAAGTTCGTAGCACTAAAGATAATCAAACAGTTTAATTTTTGGTGGATTGTAGAAAGAATGTATTTAGTTTTTGTATTAAAGAATTGTAAACGAGATTAATTGTCCATTTTTGAAGTTTATTTAGCTTACTTTTAAAAATGTCATATTTACATTTGTTCCTTTACATAGAATGGTTATACATAAATATCAATTTCAGAAAGAGAAAATGATCTTATTTATTCACTATTCACTAAGAATAATGTGACACAATTCAATTAGATAATACTTTTACTTTTATGTATCTCGTTTTAGTAGTTTTTATAATACTGCAACATTTCCATGAAATCTTAAGTTCTCTATATTTTTTGTTTACCATAAGAAGATAGTGTAAATAATAAAAAAATTCTAAAATGGCATTTGCAGTTGTTCATTTTGTTCTACATGAAAAGAAAGGAGAGAAAAACTTTAAAAACTACGTAATGCATGATAACTGACAATGAGTAGCGTTTAGAATATTTCATGTCGATGAGTGGCCGTGAGCATAACGCCGTGACGTAACACGGAACCGATGTATAACGTGTCTTAAAAATTACAAAGTCATTCCTTTTTGATTGGAAGCAGAGACGATGATTATTATCAAAAATGATAGTCAAGAGATATCGTGACGTAACAACATTTCGTCAACGATCTGCTTTCTATATTACCTAATCGCTTCTTCTTATTTCAATGCAAATGTAAAAATAATGTTAATTATATAATAACATAATAATAATTATATAATGTATAATATAATAATTAATATATAGTATATAATAATAATATATAATAATATTATATAATGTATTATAATGTAATATTATATTATTAACAGTAAATAAAGTTTAGAACAAATTTAGAAATATATAGTGTCTCTTTTCCTGCAAAACAGTAAGCAGAAACAAGAGGAAAATGTGGTATAAATATAGACTCAAAAATGCATTGTTAAAAAATATATATAAAAAATATGAAATAACAATTTTTGACATTTACCTACAGCAGTTTCATTTAAAAGTATCATCTGTTCTTATAAATGTAGACCTGATATGTATGTAGATCTGATTCTACAAAATTTACTACATTCCAAATTTTTCTTTCATTTCATTAAATGCATCAGAAATTCTTTGCATTAATTTCTCACGCCTTTAACTGTTGCCTTTTCTTTTGATATTCCTCGAGGAATTGATTCTTCATTAACTTCTGATTTGTAAAATTTTCATAATTTCTGGTTTGTAATTTCGTTCCAGTAACCTGAGTGATCTCCCATAATTATTTTTACAATTTTTAATATTTATTTTTCCATATGTTTTTTTAAATATTTATTGGATACTTCCGATAGTATTGGTATTATAATATACTAATTATATACTAAGTATTTTAGCTTTAACTAAATTATGTAAAATAATCTAATATATTCTTCATTTTAAATATTCAATAAACATAATCAAACAAAAAATATTATATAAACATACATCATTTAAAACTTCATTTTAAAAATTGTGTGTTATGATACATGAATAATGTTAACAAAAAACTTCAAATATAATATTTCTGATATTCTTTAAACATAAATCCATAAATTTACCAATACCATATATAATTTCAATATTAATGATATTAATGTTTTTTCGAAATTTTCAAACTTTTACTGTAAAGGCTTAAAGATCTTAATAATTGGTATTTTTCTTGTCAATTTAATTTTTCGAAGAAAATGATTTCAGGAAAAAGAAAATTAATTAAAAATTTTTCGAGAGATTTATATACTTTCTACTTTTAATATTATATAATAAATTATACTTTCATTTTTTGTATTTCTTGGTATTTTATAGATAGTTAATAGACATTTAAAACTACTTAACCAATCACGTAAAATATGAAATGATAATCAATCAGCCTCGTTAATTACAACTCTAACTAAGTTTAATCGAAGAATTTTATGATTATAAGTTATTGTTATGCGTATAATCGGCTGTTCAGTTAATCATTTCCATTACTGAAAACTAAAGCAAAGTTTTTATATAAATTTATATTTTTATAAATACAGAAACAAATATAAAAATCATTACTCTCTTGTAATAACATTTGTATTTTATATCAGTGAACAATGGTCTATCATTTTTTACTATTTCTCATTTGTTTTACTTATATAAGACAAAAAAGCAACTAGAAATCATTCAAAAATTATAAAAATCCTTCTTACAAAACTAATCGACTGTCCGTGAAGAATTATACAAATAATTTTACAGATAAATAGTTACAGAATTATTTATTTACTGTAAACGTTGTCTCGAGTCTAACAATAGTTCAGTAATCGAATCGATAAGACATTCTGTTTGTATCGTTCACGATAGAAACTTTTGTGCTATACACATACACAAATATGTTTAGTACATTAATACAAAACGAAGCTATGCACAATTAAAGTGTGTTCCACTAACCTAAATCTGGTGGTGAACCGTGCGTTGTCTACAAGGAAGAAATCCAACAAGGCAAACAGCAACTGTTAAAAATGTTAAAAACAGGAGGAGGAGAAGGAGAATCGACTAAAGCTAACGATACCGAAGTAGACATAAATATTTACTAAAAATAAAAATAATCCAATCATGCACAAGAGAAAAAGAAAGATTTTTAACTAATAATTGGTACTTTTTAGATGATTAAAGTTGAAATAAGTAGCTAAACGAAATACCAACAAGTAACATGTATAGTGTCTTAACAGAAAAAAGAAATTCAACAATGGTTACAATAATATTGTTAATAATACTTAGACTGTTAGTTTCGCCTAGTTACATACAGGCACAATTATAGCTCCTCCTCACTGGAACTACTTTAAATAAAAATAAGAAACGACAATTACAGACTAAACACCTACAGCAAAATCGATTAAAAGATACAGATTGAATCTCTGGAAAATTATAGCAAAATAATTAGCATTTTTAAGGGATAGAAATGTTAATTTCCACACATCAAAAGCCTAATCAAATTGAAGCCACAGAATGGTACTAAGAGACACTTGCTCAAAAGCAAATACTGATAAAATAACTAATGAATTAAAAAATATCAAAATCCATATATATAAATATGATACCTCCTCTTCCTTTATTGTCCATGCAGCTCTAAAGACAATAACAAAAAATCTGTAAGCTAAACACAATAATAAGGTTTGAACTATTCAGGTTAAAACGTGAATATCTCAATGCTTTCATTGTCAAACATAGGGTCATACAAGAAATTACAGATTGCTTGCTTGTGTAAATGTGGAGGATGTTACTTGACATCAAAGTGTCAACAAAGAAAGTTTGAAAATAGGAAATGCTACTGCAACTGTCAAAGAAGTCACTCGACAAGCTACATAATTTAGAAGGAACTTCGAAAAAAACTACATTCAATCTTGTGATACTTTGCAAGAATTAACACTCAGAACCATTTACAATTAATTCATTGCTAAGCTTCTCACATATATATTTACATGCGTATATATTTCACATATATATTTCACGTATATATTTACATATATTTACATCTACGAAATGAAATAACAGATCTAAAGTAACTGCCGGCTTAATCAGCAACAAACATAGAATTCGTCACTTGAAATGCAAAGAATCAGATGATTCGTGAACAAAAATCTCGACAATCTGTAATTTTTTCTGAGTATTTGTAACAAATCAAACATGGAACTTTATCAATAGATAATCCGCACGATTATGGATTGTAATATTAAAATTCACAGCACTTCAAAAGAAAAGATAAAACAAATTATCTCTAAACCTAAGAAAATTCCCCGGACTTGACCTAAATAATAATGATAAATTTATCAAAGAATTGTTCGACCAAGCAATCCGAATGATTGATATGTTCAATGCTATTATTAGATTACAATACTTTTCAAGTACGTCAAAGCTGATACAACATAATGTTCCCTAAATCGGGCAAAAACGTCCACGACCGTCAAATACACCGATATCACTATTACTAACGCTATCAGAATTTCTAAAAAGAGTAATTCTCATATGGTTAAAAAAAAAAATCACAGACAAATAGTTAATTCTTGATCATCAATTTGATTTTAGAGAAAAGCACGCTGCAATTGAATATAGAAAAAATATTATATATTATTGAAGAAAAAGTACTAGTATTATTTCTGAATAGAAAAGGCTTGGCGTGAAGATCTGTTAATAATAGTTAAACAAAAGTTTTCACGTGAACCTACTAAAATCCTATCTTAATAATATATGATTCAAATGATATAAAGGATTCATATTCAATCGTAGAAACAAGCAAAGATATGTTAATAATAGTTAAACAAAAAGTTTTCACGTGAACCTACTAAAATCTTACCTTAATAAAATATGATTCAAACGATATGAAGGATTTATATTCAGTCATACAAAAAAATCAATGCTAGAGTGTCATAAGATAGTGTATTGTACTTGGTTCTGTACTTTACACTTTATATACAATAGATACAGCAGATAATAGTACTACAATTGGCAGTAACTTTATCAATATATGAAAAAAAATAGCAATAAAAGTTCTATAAAATTATGTAAATAAATAATATCCACAAGATTTTGTCATACTAAGCCTAATTACATTCTTTAAATGTACCTGAAAAGATGCTACTTCAATAGAATAGGTACTCACATGCTACCTATATTATACTAAACAGCCTGCCGAATGTCCATTTGGACCAAATACACAATTACCAAAAGAGATTAAAAAAAAAAAGCAAAATGAGCATTACATAATATCTGTGTCATCGCGATGTTCCATTTCACTTGTTTCTTCTGATAAATCAGAGTAACATCAACTGTATGGACCTATTTACCATTTTATCTGCAATGCTGGGGGTTATTCCATTCAAAGAAACATGTATTCCAACTTCTTTGTATCATTCTTGTGATAATGCAGAGATGATAGTGACACTATAATTAAACAAATAATAGAAACTAGACGATTAATCTTGTTTCATATGCTTTTTTCTTTCATTCTGTCTTTTCCTTTCCGTGTAATGAGAACGTAAACAGCCACTGCTCGTATATTTCTTTTCTTTATGTCGTAATCATAATGTCATTAACATCTTTGTGCATTAATGGAACATTTAAAGATATTGAACGTGCACGGTCTGTCCAGGAAATATCTATCAATTTGTTTCAGTTGTTTAATTAAACGTGAAATCTAGATGCAGGCATATACTATAAATATTTAAACTGGGAAGCAAGTGTAATTTTGAAAATAAAAATCGTACGACAATGAAGCTAGATTTATTTTAAAGATTGAAGTCTCTACTTTCAAAATACGTTATTCATTTTTTTTTTTTTTTCCAAGACATTTTTACATCATGTGGCGAGTGGGAAAGTGAAGACACTCTCTTCTTCTTCAAAAATAGTAATCTATATTGATATATAGATCAATCGCTTCAATTAGATTTGACAGATATAAAATATCTCCATGCGACATTAATATAGACATTATATTAACAATTTATATTAAACTTTATATCATATCGTCGTCATTCGAAATTAAGAATACCAATTATTCAGCTATCGATTATATTGCCATTGAAACAAAAACTCAGTTATATAGCCTAAATTCGAAATAATATATTTTGCCATATATTATCCATACCGCGGAATATTCGTTCCACAAATAGAGTTTTATGTTTTACCACGCACGCTTTATGCTTTGTGTGGCAGGGGATGATTGGGCATTTTTTAATTGATTGAAGTTATCAATTTAATTGACTGATTAATGTTTACGATGAATAGAATTAATCGTCGAAAAATTGGCTATTGATTTAATCACTATAGATAAAATTAATCGTCAATCGCTGAATAATTTTTAGATCAAAATTTACCTTACGGTTAATGACTAAATGATTGTATTTAGCTTTTTATCTAAATTTTACATTTTATTGAAACTATCAGTTTAATTCATTTAATTCTAATAACATTGATAGCTTTAATTAATACAAATATATTCCAAAGTTTATCATAATATATAAAATTTCGTTGAATTATATAGTCTTTGAACTCTTTTAAAGAAAACAAATTTCTTTTTTCATGTCATGAAAATATTACATGTTTTAAATATTTCATTATATCCGTGATAATTTATCAGATAGAATCAAATGCAATATAGGTAAATCAGGTTTAAATCATATATATTATTTTTACTATCTGTTTACTAACATTTCATCCAAACATTAAACTTAGGAAAAACTAGAAATTTAGATCATACTTCTTTTATGAAGAGTATCGAGCTTTATTATTTAGTGGATCAAAAAATATATCATTCCATCGAAAAATGTGGAGGCATGAAATTTCTGAAACTCCTTCACTTATCCTATCATGAAAAATAAAAATCATTACTGCCATATTATGGCTGTTTTTGCACAAAATAACTTTTTCATATCTCGTGAAACAACAGAGATATTGTTCCATTCTGTATATTCATTATCATATTATTAATATTGAAATTTTTGTCTCAAACCATTTTAAATACTTTGAATGCTTCATTAAGATTTTTGAATACTTAAATAGCTTTTATACTCAATAAATTACAACATTCGTATTGGCATAAATTTACAGGCGAAATGATATTCTCTTTAAACAAAATACTATACTATACTATAAGTAATTCTTTAACTTAAATGTTAATATTTATAAATAAATATAAAATAATATAAATAATAAATAATAAATAATAAATAATAAAAATAATATAAATATTTCTGAAAAAAATGTTAAGAAAAGTTGTGGATTACGTTGTTATATAATTATTTACACATTTTAACTTCTGATTACTAAAACTATTTTTAAATTTAAAGATTTGGCATTTTATTCGGAGTTTTATATTAAATCGGACATACACGTACATAAGTATAAATTTTTCAATTTTAAAATAAAAATAGAAAAAAATTAATTTATAAAAATTAATTTTTCATTTTGAAATAAAATTCCAAATATTTCTTTATATTTCTCAAAAATGTAATCAAAAATTACAAGTTATATTATTTTCTTAGAGTTTCATATAAATGACACTATTGTTATATCTATTATTATCAAAAAAATTGATAGTTTAATTAATGCGATAAGAAAAATCAAATACTCAAATATGAATCATACGACTCGATGTCGACTCGATGTTAAAGCTTTCAAAAATAATCTCTTTTAATTCCGACACGCAATTTATATCACTGTCATATATCATCTAACGTAATCGTTATCATCGAATAGTGCAATCATATTGCAACGATGTTGATGCAACATTATTTTACGCAATTTTGCACAATATTGCACTATTGGGATTTGATTCGGAATAGCGTGTACATTTTCTCATGAAAAATTGAAGGCTTGCTTCGATTTTGAAAATTTGCTGCATCCATATAGAATTAATAAAGTATTCCATAATTTAAGAATATTTCGAAACACTTTGACTAATGTTCAGATAGCTCGAGCAAATTTCACATCAAGTAAAAATAAAAAATAACAATTTCAAGTAACGAATCATTGCCGCTAATTTATTATTTTCATTTGAAAACTCATATAGAAAAAGCAATGTTATCCTTTGTCGAGTGAAATCAATCATTTTCAAATCAATTTTCGTTTCATTCAGTTCACCCTATTATGGAAGTGTACGCAATAATTATTTGAGAAGGTATCAATGTAGAAACAAAAGACAAAGTAGAAAATAAAATAAAAAGTTCTGTTTTGTTAACCAAAAAAAGAAAATAATTCTAAAACAAATTTTAATTGTTCGAATAATTAACTCAAGATTATTCCAAAATAGTATTGAATCATATAAGATAATGTATATATTATTTAAATAATCATGGCCACTATATTATATACATTATATATGTTATATATAAATATTAATAATGTTATATATAAATATTATATATATATATATATAATATAAAGAAAATATGAATACGATAAATTTTACAGAATTAAAGTTAAGATATCTCCTAAATTAATAGTTTCTCGACACGGCTGATACTTTTTTTTTTTAATAAGAGGATAAAATGATTTTTACGTGTTCATAAAAAAACTAACATTAGCATAATGTAGCTCCCTCGACACCATTCAATTTAGTTAATAGTTAATAGTTCTCTCTTTAACTGAAATAATAGCAATTTAATCAAGGTGTCAAGCTGTACTGCGTATACTTTTGTTTACAATTTATTTCAAAAAATAATAAAATAATAAAATAAAACAGTACTTATGCAACAAAGAATTCATAAAGTGTTAATATATATTAATAAAAAGAAATACAATAAATTAATAATAAAAATGAATTAATAAATAAAATAAAACAATAACTTAATAATAAATAAAATTAATAGTAAAAATAAATTAATATAAATAAAAGTACATACAAATACAAATTGAGGCATTTTATTATCTACGGTAAATATTAAATATTAAAAACAATACCTGCCCTAAGATCTTTGAGTGTAGTTATACAGAGTGTAGTTATACGTCATTCAATATTACATCAGTTCTTGAACAAAGCTTAATTTTTATATTATGTGACGCGAAAGTAATCACGTGTATTGTACCAAGAAATAACGTGATGCTATTTGTTTTACACTTTGTGCTAGGATGCTGCATCAAATGTTCTCACACGTTGCTTTGACATCGCTGTGACTAACAGCGTGTCACAATGGGTAGCTTTTCGTTGCCTTCGACAAATTATTTATTTATTATTTAATTTATTATTATATTAATAAAGTAATATAATAATACAATATAATTTAATATAATATAGTACAATATAGTATAATATAGTATAATATAATATAATATAGTACAATATAGTATAATATAGTATAATATAATATAATATAGTATAGTATAATATAGTATAATATAATATAATATAGTATAGTATAATATAGTATAATATAATATAATATAGTATATATAATATATATAGTATAATACAGTATAATATAATATAATGTGATATAGTATAATATAATATAATATTAGTATATATAATATATATAGTATAATACAGTATAATATAATATAATGTAATATAATATAATATAATATAATAATATAATATGTATTAATATAATAATTAATTTATTATTTGTTTTTCTGAATTTTAAAAGAACGGGAGAAAATATGACTGTATTTTGCAAAAACAGACCGATCGTCTGGTCGCAAAATTCGATTGTTCATTAGCGAAGTAAACGCACATATCCAAAGATACCTGAAAACTATGAAAGAAATCGCGGAGAAAGTTTCTATTTTTTTGTTGACCTTTTCAATTTTGTTGTCATTAAATAAACGGAGAAAAATATTTTCACGCGACGCAATGAAAAAAGGTGAACAACTTGTGAAATTTAAAAATATAACGAGTTGTTTTAAAAATAGACATTGAGTCAATGAAGTTTTCAATCAATATTCCTGGAATACCTCAGCGAATAACAAATATTTCATTAGGAAATCAAATAGTCTTGCAATGTAATAGAGGTTGATCAATACAGCGTTTTTAATAGCTACGAATTGTCGAGTTTAGCATTTGAATTTCTGTTTCATTTAGCAGGCAATTTTCTGATACGGATATCATGTATGCCTGTAACAGGAGATCAACATTTTCGAATTCCTTCACACGCCTACGAACATTTTCTATACCGAGCAGCGGCGAGTTCCGATACGATGTTTCATCTTTTATTAAAGTTTTCTAGGAATTCAGCCGAATATGGATGGCGTATCTTTGCAAATATACAGGGTATCCCGCAGCTATCAGTACAATTAAGTAGAAGGTGCAAAAAATGAATAGTAAAGTACGAATAACTCTTTTACTGAAGGTTTTCCAGAAAATTAAATTTGAAAATTTACGAGCAATAACTTAAATTTAGTTAATTCTGAGTTGATTAGAGATAAATAACAAACAGAAGATTATTTGACTTGCGAAAGTGACTGGAAAGTGTAAAACATAATTTTTTCACAAGATGCTTCGTTTTCGAGAAAATTAAATTTGAAAATTTACGAGCAATAACTTAAATTTATTAATTCTGAGTTAGAGATAAATAACAAATAGAAGATTATTTGACTTGCGAAAGTGACTGGAAAGTGTAAAACATAATTTTTTCACAAGATGCTTCATTTTCGAGAAAATTAAATTTGAAAATTTACGAGCAATAACTTAAATTTAGTTAATTCTGAGTTGATTAGGGATAAATAACAAACAGAAGATTATTTGACTTGCGAAAGTGACTGGAAAGTGTAAAACATAATTTTTTCACAAGATGCTTGGTTTTCGAGAAAATTAAATTTGAAAATTTACGAGCAATAACTTAAATTTAGTTAATTCTGAGTTGATTAGAGATAAATAACAAACAGAAGATTATTTGACTTGCGAAAGTGACTGGAAAGTGTAAAACATAATTTTTTCACAAGATGCTTCGTTTTCGAGTAAATTAAATTTGAAAATTTACGAACAATAACTCAAATTTCGCTTAATGAATAATTTGAACAGATATTTTACGTAATCATTATCTTCCAGATTTTTTTAAATACCTTATCAATCGACGGATATTTGATAAATGAGTTAAAAATGCGAGCTAAGAATTTTTGAATATCGTGTAAAAAAACAGAGGATTCTTAATCTTAAGAAATTTCCATTAATTTAGAAAAATTAGCAATCTTATTGAAATTGAGCGTTCAAGATCAATTTGAAGATTGAAAGGTAATGTCTGATGGAAAAATTCGACGAAATTATCTAAATATACTAAATTTCGATTGATCTAAAAGAAATTGGTATTTCAGAATGAAAATGTTCCATTTCATAGGATGATATGAAAATTTATCGCGTTCAAATTGTGTTCCATTTACAAATACGAATTTAAACGCAAGATACATACATGATTGTCCAAATTAAACGAAATTTCTATTAACTTGAAAGAAATTAAAATTACAAGATTCTTTCTTCTGATTTTTAAAGAACAATTGTCCTCTCGGTAAGAGAAAATTCGACGGAATTTTCATCAATTTAAAAACGCGAGATTGTAAAATGACAACCAACCTCTTTCTTCCAGTCGGAAAGACGTCTGTAGATCTTATAAAGGTTAAACATTGAGAAAATCATGTTGCGAGGAAAAAGTTTAACGAAATTTCTCAAAATCGAAGATTAAAAGAAAAAAAAGAAAGATGGTAGATAAGGCTAAGAAAATAGCGAAATGTTCCATTGACAGAGAAACCACGTTTTCTATTTCGACGTTTTAAAGTCGATCGGAAACTTTTAAATGAAAGAACGTTCGCATTCCAAATGAGTATCGATCGTTGAGCACAACTCTTCCGAGACATTCTCCCTGTAAAATTCCAAAGTACGTACGTATTGTACAAAGATCGTGCAGACATTACATTTACCATGCTTTTTAGCATTTTGAAAGTGAGATCTCTCTGGAAGAAGGTTTCAAGAATAGTCATTCTATAGTATCACTTTATTTCAATAATTGCTGGGAAAGAAATATACAGGATGACGTCTCGTAACGTGACGACACATCAAATAACTCGTAAAATATTTGTTGTACGAAAAAATGTTTCAGATGGAAATTGGAAAAATAATACTGTAATCAGTTTTATGTTATTTTGGTTTTTTATCAAGATGCGAAGGTCACCTTCAATTTTTTAAATGGAATAGTTAGTATTTCTTCCCGAATTCGGATAAAGCGTTGAATTCTACGTAAAAAACTATTACACGAAGTAGGGTCTAAAATACACAGTTACTGAGATTAACAGTCTTTTCTAAATGCAATGTAAAAAAATATTCTTGCTAATATGACAGTAACTATGGCAACTATGGCAAGTCGCATTACTTAAACAAAAGATTCAGACAGAATAGTAATAAGAAAAAAACTAAATAAAATTTAATAAAAATTTTATAAAGCAATTTAATAAAAATAATTCAATAAAATATAAAATACAAACTTGTCAGAGCAACAGATAATTTGTTCATCAATATTAAAAAAAGGTTTTTAATATTTGTGGTAAACTGCCAATGAATACTACTCGACTATAAAAATGGATTTTTAGTTAAATGCTTTAAAACAACTTGTTTTCATATAATTTTTTATCACACAGATTCTGTTTTGTCATTCATCTTACTGAGATATTAGCAAAACTATTTTCTCACATTGTATTTAGAAAAGATCTCTGTAATCTCAGTAACTATGTATCTTAGACCCTATTCGGTGTAATATACACTTTTTTATGTAGAATTCAACGCTTTATCCGAATTCGATAAGAAATACTAACTATTCCATTTAAAAAGTTGAAGGTGACTTTCATACCTTGATAAAAGAAGCAAAATAAAACATAAAACTGATTACAGTACTATTTTTCACCCTGGAAACCATGCAACATCCATCTGAAACATTTTTTCTTCATTACAACAAATATTTTACGAGTTATTTAATGTCGTCACGTTACTCACCCTGTATATCTAATCAATGTATTAATCACCAATGACAGGAAGCTCGCACTAGTAAAGTAGAATCTCGAAGAGTGATGAAAAATTGAGTTAATGTCAAGTGCTGTTTTATTATCACCGATGAGGCATGTTATCAGTGACTAATCCCACTTGAAAAGCACGATTATCAAACACCATGATCGGTCGCGTTTGGCTTTGAAATTGTCGTTGAGAAACCATCAAACTCATGGAGAAACAGAGGACAGCAAAATCGAGTGCAGCAACAGTGTAAACATACAGGTGTAAAAATATCGTGGATCATTCTTCTAAATCGATTGGTCACGATTTCACCGAAGGCAAACAGCGGCCTTCCATAAATTCTTTGCTGAAGCTTTTCACGTCCAATTACGTAGGCCGTTTAATTAATGGACAAGAAATGTTCTCAAGTGCAATAGTCCAAGGATCATGAAAACAAATTTGCTAACGTTACTCACTGGAAAGTCCTGGATGTATTGTCGAAGACGCCTTGGCGGAGGTCGAAAACGAAACAGAGAGGTGCTTTCGTTTTCCTCACAAGTTTCCAGTCTCTTTGGCCAATTATGCCACCGTCCATAAATATTTATCCGTCGCTTTTGTTCTAACAAAAAGTCCCTTTGGTATATATTTTTAACCTTTACGCGATAAAAAAAAACTAATAGCGTTTCCGTGCTATTAATAATTTATACTGAAGTAAGAAACGTAACTATGTACGTCGATCGAGTTTCACATTTGCCCGTAAAATCCATGAAATTTATTGCGTGTACTTATGCGCATAATTTAAACGTAAAAAGTAGACTTGGGATTAACTTTCATTCGCCTTCGTTCATTTATTTTAGTTTCCATTCGTGTCAATTCTTATATTGTATATTTCCATTTAGAAATATACTTTTTTATTTCGTGCATCTAAAATAATGTGTTAGTATACATGTACACATTTTTTTCTTAAAATGGTGGTCTAACTTAACAATTAATTATATTGGATTTAAATGTAAATATAGATATACTTGTGTATATCTTTTGTGTATAAAAGGAAAGTTTCAGTCTCGTTTTAAATCCATTTTAAAAAAAATTTCCAAGAAAAATCCTACTAGGGAAAATAAAATTTAATGTCATTGAAAAAATTATCGTGTTACTGAGACAACTCACGAAGCATTGTTAATACTTTATTTAATTTTTTTTTAATTAATAAAGATATTAAAGGTGAAACTTGGTTGAAAAGACAGATTTCGATTAATGACTTTCCATTTCGTTTTATTTATTTAACATTATTCAAATAAAATATCATATACGCACTTACATGCTGCAACATAATTGTTTCTATCTTCATTTATTGTATACTTCAAGTTATTTACCAATAAAGTAAATATAGTAATGTTTCGTTACAAAAGATGAGCGCAGAGTCTGGCATCAATGAAGAGATTAATGATTTTCGATTGAAACTGAAACTGATGATGACTCGCGGGTCATCAGCTAGGAAACCAACTGCACAGAACTTTTTATCCAATTTCCCCGTTCTAACAAAGTCAGTAAGAACGTTATAAGCTTTTAGCTGGCGAGCGTCGAGTCGACCAACCTCCTCTCCTTCATCGAAATGAATTTCGACAGTGATAGTTTAAAACCATTTTCTGAAATGCAGCAGTATCGTTAATTCGTGCGCACGTGTGAACATATGAAGGATAACAGGGACATTTTCAATTCACAGTGATCTCGTTTTTCTTTGAATTATTGCAGTCTCGTTGACTTTGAATTATTGCCCTGTTTTTTTTTTTTTTTTTTTTAAGAATTATGAATCGTTACACTGGAGGATCACTTTGAGTTGAGACAATTTAAGGGGGCAGGACAGTTTTGACGAGGGCCTAAACATTACGAATACTTTGTTTTTTTTTTTTT
>NW_025110745.1:0-15540 GCF_011392965.1 Frieseomelitta varia
ACACCATTTCTATCAAAAAATACCAAATAACAATCTAAGCAGAAAAGAAAGGATAGCTATGACCAGGCTTCGAATAGGACACTCCAAGATCATACACGAATACCTCCTAACCAAAACAGAACCTCCTTTCTGCAACACCTGCAACCTACAAATCACCACCCAGCATCTGCTACATGAATGCAGAAAATACCGAAGCGTAAGAAGTAAATATGGATTAAACGAAAACACCGCTCTAACCTGCCAGAAACGACAAAAAAACGTTATCAACTACCTAAAGGAGACCCAACTACTAGACCAGTTATAAAGAGTCAATTTTCAACACGTCGCTAAGGACCTCGTAGTCGATGCGACGCTAAACCCCCATTTAAAAAAAAAAAAATAAAATTTTTGAATTCACGCCAAATTTCAATTTCGATTTATAATTTTAATTGTATAAATAAAAACTAGTCGTAACTACTAAATATTAATTAAACACATTGTAATATTAATTAAATATAACCGAAATAATATATTCGTCATCTATAACTATTATCTGCGATTGAAATACAGTTTTTTCTTCATTTTGGTGGACAACTGGTTATGAACGACCGAAATTTCCTCCGTTTATAATTGTCGTGAGCAACCGAAATTAATTTTCGGTAGTTATGAAGTGCGAATAATATAATATTATTATAATAGTTATATTATAGTCATATATTATAATAGTTATATTATAACTATAATTATAATTATATATAATTATGTATATGTTATTATAACTATGATATAACTATTATTATTATAATATAATATATTATATTGTATTATATAATAATATAACTACTATTATTTATTTATATTTCAATTATAGTTAAAACATTTTAATTGAAAAAGTAATTTTTTCATTTTAGTTGTAACCATTATAGTCCTTGGTTTTATCTAAAGTAGAACTTCTGAAAGCATGCAGTTTTGTAACCTTAAAAAAATCGAAAATTTTCTTTTTATAATTTTATATGTATGAAATACTATGATAATAGGTAAATCGCGTGTTATGTCTGGCAGAAAAATTAACACACGCGAAGATTCGAACGTAAGAAAATTCGACAAAGGCACGACGATTATCACTATTTTTTTAGAGATAGAAGGATGCGTTTATGAAAAACTTGAAATCATAGATTAGGAGTAAAATTTTTAAAAATGAAAAATTTTCTTTCATTTTGGAGAAAGATTGCTTTTAACCTCTTGCATTGGAATGAGCCAGACTCGTCGAGAATTTTTCGTCCCCAAAATTGCAATATTTCCTCAGTTTTAAGTATATTTAAGTATAACCCAGGCAAAGCAATTAATAAATTTATTACTTCTTAGTAATTTCTACCCAGTGATATACCGATGAGTTCAAAAAAGAAGGCGAATTATTGTATACGGTTTGGTCACTCGTTATGGTCCGCGAACCCCAGTTACTAGCTTAAGAGATTATACTAGCTCGTTGGCTGCGATGAACGACCTAACTTAACTTATAAAATACCTATAAAATGCAGTATACATGACTTATAAAACACAGTTTATGTATAGTAAATATTGAAAATATTTTTACGCACAGTGATTCAGATTATACATTAGATTAGATATTCGGACACTAAATATTGAAACTGTTGCAATTTCGTAAAGTGAAATCGCACAATAATAAGCTTGGGCTTGTTTTAAAGCTCCAAGCCTCTACTTTCAAAATGCTTCGTTTATTTTATTTCAAGATGTCTTCACATCATATAGCAGGTAGGAAAGTGAAGATACTCTCATTCTCGAAAATGCAATTCGACGAGTTCAAAAAGAAAGCGACGAATTATTGTATACGGTTTGGTCACTCGTTATGGTCCGCAATCAGCTGTCAGCGCAAGTGCTTAAAAAGCGTTTCTCTCCAAACTGTGTTTTCCGACATTGCATTCAGTATATCTCTAAAACTCTTCGTTTATTTCGCTTTAAATTTTTATCCATTATTCTTTAAAAATTATCTACAATGTAACGTACGATTTTCTTTTTATATTTCAGTCCGTTGAATTTTTGTGGACATTTAAACTGGCATTTCTCAGCGAAAAATAAAGTTATATTTTCAACAGGCCGTCATTCCAACATTTTTCAAAATTATTAAAAGATCGTATATTACATTGAGGATGATTTATTTTTATTTGAGCAGCCAGAAAAATTTTTCATTTTTGATATTCCAAGATCATTTGACGGCGGATTCAAGTTGATAGGGTTTCACAGAACAAGGAATCGGATAATGCTGAGAAACTTTATCATTTTGTAATTTTAAGTGATAAAAAGAATATAATATGAATATAACATAATATAATATAATATAATACAATGTAAATGATATTTTTTATAAAAAATCTTTGTATTTTATTAACAATACATAGTTAAAGAAAAAGATTGAATTTACCCATTTTCGTCAAGTTTCTAACATTCTGAACTTGTCTGACATGAGAATAAATAAATTTACATAATTGAAGTTTATATAACTCTCTTCTAATTCCACTAATGATCTTTATCGTTTATAATAAGAGTGACTCGTTCATTGATAAACTATGCTAAAACCAACAGCGATTTATTTTGGCTAAGTCCAAAATTCTAATGGAAGATTCTCCTTGAATCATCGAAACAAAGGATAAATAGATTTATAGAACACACGTATGTAATTCGTAATTGTATTATACGTGTAATAATTACAAAACAGAAATTACAATAATCAGAGCGATATTTGTTTTTGTTAAAAAATCGTTTGAAAGTGACAAAATATAGGGTGGCCGCTGAAACACTGAAAAGTTTGAAAAATTCATAAAAAAAAAGTTCATACATAATACTGAAAAAAAACCATTAATTATATTTCCAAATAAAATACTAAAAAATTAAAGAAACATGTGTTTGTAAAAATTATTTTTGTTTCATATCATTCAATCTTTCAGTGACCACCCAGTACTTCGGTGGCCACTCTATAATATAGAGTCTATATATATATTTTGTGAATTTATGAACTAACTTTTATCAAATATCTCTCTTTTGAAAATACGACCAAATTTTATCAATAAAAGTTATTACAGAAGGGGTCAATAATATTACAGTAATAAGTTTTCTAAATAAATAAAATAAATTTAATATTAATAATATTAATTATTAATAAATTTAATGTTAATAACATTCTAAATAAATAAAATATAACAAAATTTTATGAACGAAAGTTATTACAAAGTGGGCCAATAATATTACAGTAATAATTTTTTTAAATAAATAAAATAAATTTAATATTAATATTTGATATTAATAAATTTAATATTAATAATATTCTAAATAAATAAAATATAACAAAATTTTATTACGAAGGTGGCCAATAATATTACAATAATAAGTTTTCTAAAAGGATAAAATAAATTTAATATTAATAATATTAATTATTAATAAATCTAATATTAATAATATTAATTATTAATAAATCTAATATTAATAATATTAATTATTAATAAATTTAATATTAATAATATTCTAAATAAATAAAATATAAACAAAATTTTATCAACGAAAGATATTACAGAGGAGACCAATAATATTACAGTAATAATTTTTTTAAATAAATAAAATAAATTTAATATTAATAATATTTTAAATAAATAAAATATAACAAAATTTTATCAACGAAAGTTATTACAAAGGAGACCAATAATATTACAATAATAATTTTTTTAAATAAATAAAATAAATTTAATATTAATAATATTCCAAATAAATAAATTTAATATTAATAATATTTTAAATAAATAAAATATAACAAAATTTTATCAACGAAAGTTATTACAGAGGAGACCAATAATATTACAATAATAATTTTTCTAAATAAATAAAATAAATTTATTATTAATAATATTCTAAATAAATAAAACATAACAAAATTTTATCAACGAAAGTTATTACAGAGGGGGCCAATAATATTACTATTATATACTAATATTGCTATTAATATTAATATTAGTAATAATTTTTCTATAGGTAGAGAGATTTTTAGACTGTCTCCATTTTTTCAAACTACATGATAATAAATACATTCTTTCATTCACTCTGTATTCCGTAGATTTATCACTTGAAATATAGACATATTTTTATAAGAATCACATCGAGTTGCTGCTGGAGCAATAATAACCATGACCTCGAATTAGAAACGTAAGATGGGGCCGACCTCGGGGATCGATATTGCAAAGTGCGCGATAACACTGTCTCACCTGACTGATTGCTAGTCGAACGCTGGTCGTCTGGGGGCCGAAGGTCTCTGCCGTGGAGAGAAAAAAAAAAAAAAGATTGAACGATGGTTTCATGCCGCGCCGATTCTCAGCTCTCGGCGATTGCGAAAGAACGAACCGCTTCACTTCGTGAAAGACGGGCCTGAGGGAACCCGGGTGTGACTCGATTCGCTGATTCGTTCACGTGCCAGGCGGCCGGATTGAGAAACCGACCGAGTGATAACGAGATTGTCGGACTTTTCTGCATTATCTGTGTCATTTGAAAATTCAATCCCGCCGCGGGCTGATCCACTTTCACGATTTCCTTTTTCAAAGCGGGCAGAAAGGACAGAGCCACGTTTCTATTAGGAAAATTGAGAAAACTGTGAACCAAGGTTGATTTAAATATCTCCATTGTTTTCAAAGATACAAAGAAATTTTTGTTAACAAAAATTGTCCAGTACAGAAGAGATTATAATACGTAACAATTTGTTTTTTTTTTTTTTTTTTTTTTGTAAATAAAGGAGTTCAAAGTCATTTCAAGATCACCCACTTTTTTCAAATGGAATGACATATTTTTTACTCCGTTAATCGACAAAGTTCTTACCAATTACTAAATTAGTAAATTATTAGTAAAGCTTAATAGTGATTCAATAGTCTCATGACAAACTGAATCCCTTAATCTTCGACTTAGATTCGACTTTGGCGGATGGTCCACGACTTTTGCACTCTACTGTACGTAAAAAAAACAGTTTATGTTCGAGGACAATCGGAGGATCGAGCGTCTTCAATGACGCACGATTTTTACCGATCCTTGAATTCTCTCTCCTTTCAAGACTCGTCTCCTCCTGGCCTTTGTTCAGCCAACTAAAACCTGCCAGACCAGCCAGTGGAGCCATGAATGAGTGTATGTATTATACAGAGTGTCCCAAAAGTTACCACCTATCTCGAGAACTAATGACAGAACAGAATACCAGAAAAACCAGGTTAATACGACAAAAATAATTTCATTTCAAAGAAAGTGTTGGACGTTCAGTGAACAGTCTGTATCTCTACAAAGCGATGTAGCGTTTTCTGGAACACGTGTTCCAACAGTTGCAATGTTATTGTCTGAACGACAACGCTAATACTGTCAAAGTGCAGCTACGTTTCGAATTTTTCGACACTTTAACCTCTTGCTGGAATAACGTGTCACGCACGTCGAAAATATTTGGCCCAAAATTGCAATATTCTCTCAGTTTTAAGTATATTAATTTAAGTTATTATATTAGATATTATTAATATTAAATTTATTAAGATATTATTATATATTAGATATTATTAATATTAAATTTATTATTAAGATATTATTATATATTAGATATTATTAATATTAAATTTATTATTAAGATATTATTATATATTAGATATTATTAATATTATTATAGATATTATTTACATCTTATTTATAGATATTATTTATATAATATAGATATATTATAGAAATTTATTATTATAGATATTATATATATGTATATATATATATATATCAGATATTATTAATACTAAATTTATTATTAAGTATATTACAGTATAATATAAATTAAGTATATTATATTAGAAACATAACCCATAACGCAATAATAATAAATTCATTACGTCTTAGTAGTTTCTAGTGATTCTAGTGACTAATTTAATAAGTGATAAAGTCAAAAAGAAGACGAATTATTGTATACGGTTTGGTCACTCGTTATGGTCCGCGAACCCCAGTTACTAGCGCAAGAGGTTAAGTCTCGCAGAAAGAAAATCTAATGGTGTTAAATCAAGTGAATTTCACCGCCCATAGTCATGGTCTTGTGAAATTTTGGGACACCCTGTATATTTACCATGCGATACTGCCCTAAGAAACGATTGCAGCATTTCGCTTCCGTAATCTGCGCGAACTTTACTAGGGGAAACGTGAACGTAACGTAAGTTCGTTGCTTAAATGCGATTTATAATCACGTTTTTAGGAATTGGAGTTAGAATCATTTATAGTCAATTAATACTCAACTGTACTTCCTTGGAGTGGAATCAATTCAGAATTAACCTCTTGCGCTAGTAACTGGTTTTGCGGACCATAACGAGTGACCAAATAATTCGTCTTCTTTTTGATTTCATCGGTATATCACCAGAAATTACTAAGAAGTTAATAAATCTATTATTTTCTTTGTCTGTGTTATATTTCAATATGTTTAAAACTGAGAAAATATTGCAATTTTAGCTCTAATATTCTCGACGTGCGTCATTCCAGCGCAAGAGATTAATTACTTGATTATAAAATTATATCAATGTTAATAAACATCATTTACATTTTCACAAGACTGTCTTCATTCCCTGAGACAAATTATCGTAAAATATCTCGTTAACCATTAATTTATTTTTAATTATTAAATAAAATAATTAAATATTATTAAATAAAATAATTTAAATATTATTAAATAAAATAATTTAAATATTATTAAGTAAAATAATATCTTCAAATAATATTTGCTTAAGAAGTTATCTCATGCCAATTCAAATTTTCTCCAACCTTGTCGCAGAATATTGCAAGAAGGTGACGCAAAGTTGAGCGTGGACCAAGACAAGACGCGTGTCTAACAGAAAGAGACCATGTGGCGCTATAATAGACTTCTCGATAGCTCGACGATATTTCATTGGACTTTTAGTCTGGTTTATTTTTGGACTGACACGCGATTCTTCCATATTCATGGAACTTCGTGTGTTAATCGTCAAGTGTGACTGTGGTGACCTTCGAGTTTCGCGACGATCGGATTACCAGTTAGTCAGGAATTTTCTGATCACAGGATGCCGCAACTCTGAGTAGGTGTTGCTGACGTTTGTTTTTAACGCGTTGCTATTTTGTACTTGATGCAGGAATTGATCAGATAAACTGTTGGAAATTCTTTTTACAATTGATTGGATTTGTCATGGTGTAATTGTTGTAACTTTCTGTGCAACATGTATGTTTGACGTATGTATACACAGGGTGTCCAGTATTGAAGATGACAACTTGAAAGTAATTCTATATAAATAAAATAAACCGAAAATTTTAATAGATGAAATTAATTAAAATTGATAGGCAGATATTTTACAATACTATAGCTATTTTATATTCAGTCACATCATTTTCACAATGAATGATATTTTCCTCTCCTAGATCATGACCCTAGATTATGATAATATAGGATCAGTTAGGTAATGTTCTCTGAGTATAAAATATAAATAAATACCAAGTAAAGTTATTAATATGTGTAAACTGATATAATGATTAGTAGCGCTTCCTGAAATAGCGATCACCCTCAACATAGTCTATTTTTACTTCATATGAATAGAAACTGTTTTCTCTCTCTCTCTCTCTCTCTCTCTCTCTCTCTCTCTCTCTCTCTCTCTCTCTCTCTCTCTCTCTCTAGTAAATAAATTCTATTTTTAAACAAACTTTGCAACATTTTCCATTTAGCAAATCTTCATTAATTGTTTGAAAATATAATTTCCAACACAACTTCTAAACTTCTAAAGTATTAAAATAGAAAGTGACTCTGTAGTCACTTTAAATCCCTAATAACTCTTTCATTCCTCTTTTATCAATTAATTAATATATTTACATAATTTGTTAGATAAATGGCACGATGGAAAATGTTTCAAGGAATAAAAAAATGTTTTTACAATGAAACAAGTTCAAAGTAGGAAAAAATACTGTTTAACAGCGAAAAAGCTTGTCAATTATCTAGGAAAGATTGGGAATGAGAATGACCCTGAGATTGTCAATGATGACCTCATTGCACAAATTATACACATGGTCATCTGTAATAATAATTAAATTGTGGTAAGATGAATGTGAAAAAAATGTTTAACACATCATGTGCGTATGCTTTTCGATTCAAACATGCAAAACATATGCAATATCCAAAATAATTGTGGAGTGAGGAGGCTTCATTGCTCGGAGTTTCTTTCTGTGTGGCCTAAGAGCCAGACAATTATCGTCGGCTGTGTGACTTGAGACTGTTTGTTTAGCCAATCTTACGTACGTCCCAGACGTAAAATATCAGCGTACGTGTTTGTGTACGTGCGTGCGTGTAGTGTGTGAAGTGTGTATGAAGACAGAAGTGTTTTGAAGATTTTCTTTAGTGAGTCGTAACAGCATGCAGATCTCGAGAGATCTTAATATCTCTTTCTTATCGTATTCCGGCTTATTCAGTTTTTAATATTTAATGCATAAATTAATAATATAATATATTATATTTAATATTTAATATATATATATATATATATATAAACATTTTTAATATTTTAATAATATTTAAACATTAATCAATTTTATATTACAAATCACATGGTATTTCTCACATAATTACACAAAATATATTTTAGCATGAACGTCCGCTGTCCATTTACAAGAAAATAAGAACAGAATGTAGCGTTAAAGAATAGTAATTATGATGATATAACTTGAAAAAAAACCTACATTGCTCTTTCAATGGCAAATGGTAAGAAAATCGAACAATCAAATATCTTAAAACAAAATATGTATATGCAAGTTAAATATGTAAATGAAACAGGTATTCTTAGTCGAAAGTTCCTTCCCACCATTTACCAACGTGCTATACATACATATATACTAAATGGTACACAAGTTTGTTTGCATGAGACAGTTTCGGTCACAATAGGCACCCTTTTAATAATAAATTTGTAATTTATTATTATTAATTTCTTTCCTTTATTTTTACATGTTTATTTATTATGTATAATTTTGTAAATAATTTTAATTATAACTTATAATTTTAAATTGCAAATTTAAAGAAATTGAAAACTTAATTCACTCACTTTGGCTATTTTAAGCGGAATAGTAGGAATATGTCTTATATTTGTGGGAATTTTGCAGATAAGATTTGCTATCTGTAGAAACAAAAGAAACTTATCAAGACCTTGTTGTAACATTACACCATGTCGAAAAACAATCATGGAACAAAATATGGAACACCTCCAAAAAAACAAAAACTCATAATATAACCCAAGATTTCAATCAAACAATGCCTACCAACAACATGAAAAGAAAAGACAGAATAGTCATGACAAGGATTAGAACAGGACACTGCAAACTCACACATGAGTATCTATTAAAAAAAACAGAATCCCCAATGTGTATCCAATGCAACCGAATTTTATCAACCAATCATCTTCTATTTGAATGCAGCAAGTACCACGCTCAAAGGCAAAAATACAAAATAACTTTATCGGCAGCCCTGACGTCGCAGAAACACATGGGAAATGTCCTGAATTATCTAAAGGAAGCTAACATTTACCATAAGATATAATCGTCTTGAAAAGAAGGAAACAGTACCTAGCCGTTGCTAATGACTAGAAGGTAGATGCGACGTTAATCATAAATTAAAAAAAAAAAAAAGAAGCTTTATTACCTTTACATACAATTTATAATTTTTAATATTAAAAATATTTCAAATTTCATTCTTCGTTCGTCCTTTTCTTTTTAACTTTGAGATTTACGTTTCAATGATTCGCAATTTGGAAAAGAATGTTTTTCTTAAAAAAAAACATGTTTCTTTCATGTTCAACAAGCAATTAAATGAAAAAAATTTCTGCGAGATATAAGATTGATAAATGATTATAGATTCTGAAAATGCATCAAAAGGAAAAGGGGCATTTTTCGCTCACATTTCCAAGAATTCGATTAGTGTTGTTGAAGCGTAGTGAACAACGAACAGTGAAGATTGGACATGGTGGGGATGCACAGTGCAAGACACGGTAATGCGAACCTCGGAGTCGAGGTCAGCATTCTCTCATGATTGTCGTGTCGTTTCGCTCGTTCCCCTATTTGTAAACTGCGAGAGATGTGTCCTCGAAAATCAACGAATCGAGCATTCATTGTCAATTATAGCTCCTAGCTTCCGACAGTATCGGCCTGTTGACTTTGAAATCGCATTAGACCATTCTACTTGCGATTAGTTGACAATACGTTAATGTTTGTAGCTACCTATATTATATTTATATCGTATTAATAAAATTTTTAATCACTTGTAGCGTTACAAATCGACGTATGCTATTTAGTAACCAATGATAAATTCATTTCTAATCAAAATTAAGATAGGAAAAAATGTATTTAGTAACAAAATTTTTTATTTCTGCGTATTCTAAAAAAAAAAAGCATTCTAACGTTTCTCAAAATCAGATAATTGATTATAAATCAAAAAATGTATTTGATGAAAATTAAATTTCAAGAGAGGCATCAATTGATATAATTGTCAGCTTTCAATGTTGATGCATAGAAGATGTTTATTTATTTATTTCTTTTAAGTAAAATTAAAATTCATTTTTTAGTACATTAATCGAGTCAGCTCGTCATTCTCTATAAAAGAGTATCAAACCATTATTTCAGAAGATATTCTGATTAAAATAATTCAGGGCAAATGCTTGCACAGTATCAAACCATTATTTCAGAAGATATTCTGATTAAAATAATTCAGGGCAAATGCTTGCATAGTATCAAATGCAACTACGTTAAAAAATGACAATTGTATCAATTAACTCTTGGCGATCCAATGTCCAATGTGACTGGACAACAAATTTATTTTAATAGATTGATTCGTTCAATGGTTTTATTCTATTATATTTACTATGAAAATATTAGACTTTTGCATGTGAAATGTCCGATTTCAAACTTGTGTAAAGCTAGCTTTAGAATTTAGTAAGTAAAAATAATATTTATTAATGACTAATTTCAAAACTTAAAGTCAACGAAACATAACATAATTAGTGTTGATTATTTTATTATTCCTCAAAGCGACTCATGAGCCAATGTTGAATTTAAATATATCCTTTAGAAAATTTCAAACATATTGTTCTAATGCAGTGAAAAAAATTGACTCTAATGTCAATACTAAATCCTAAAAGAACAGATTCTGATCTGACATTAGTGCAAAGAAATTTTTGGAGAGAAAATAGCTATCAACAGTGATCTAACGATTTTAGTTGTAATAATAATAATAATAATAATTTTGTTCCAAGTTATTTGCATGTATTGCAAAATGTATTGAATTTGATTAATATTACTTTCAAAAAAGATATGAAAACTGAAAGTTCTATGAAAAACTTAATACATTTGCAACAGTTTAATGTATTTTATAATTTTTCAAAATAATTTTACAATTTCTTAAAACAGCGACCAGAGATTTCAATTGTGATAATTGTGATTTCGCTTTACAATTTGCCAAGATTGTAAAACGATTGTAATATCATTTTCAAGGAAGGAAAAATTCATTTGCAGCGACCTAACTGAATGACAAACATTTTTGAATATAATTAATCGTTTCGAAAATATTTCAGTTTGTAGTCTTACTCGCTCAGTATAGTAACAATAAATTGCCAAGACGTTGCTGCAGTCGTAAATTTTAGAAAACTGACAACTTTAGACCACTCACACTTACATACACGAAGAAAGATTCTAAAAAAGTAATTTTCCATAAATTGACAGAGTTAATTATTAAACCAAATACGTGGCAGTGCTAACTTAAGCGTCCGTCGTTATTCCAGTTCTTAGAATCGGGGCCATTCCCACTTTACGCTGTCTTACCATGCGACGTACCGAAGGCTTCGTGAAACATGATATACGACAGAAAACGAACTATACATATTTCGGCACACAGTCTAGATCAAAGTTAGGTAAATTTATATTTTAAATAACAAATTCAGTAGTGCTTGCTTAATTTTCACAATTGCTTTATTTTCACAAGTATAGTTGAACATTTCTTGCGTTAATAATTACACCAAATTACGTTAATAACAATAAGAATAGACAATAGTGTAGAAATATTACAGAAAAAAATAATAATAATAATAATAAAATATAGAAAAATATAAACAAAAATTATTTCGAGTTGTAATAATCTATTATAGACTCTGCATAATTTGCAATTTCTGGTTCTGTCACAGGAATCTTTTTTAGATAATACAACAATCTGTCAATTTCTTCTGCTTCTATTGGGCTAGGGGGCCGCAAATGAGAAGATTCTTCTGCCTCTTCGACAGCATCTTCTTTAATCCTTTCTGCTTCTTCGCACTGATTGATCCATTCTGTCACTTGTTCGTCAGAAATTGTTTCATACGCTGCACCGTGGCGAGCAGTTTCCGACGAGGAATGTGTCAAGTTTCTTCCAACCCATCTCGTTTCTCGATTAAGGATTTTACCCCAGGAATCGAATATGTTCAAAGAAAGCATAGAGTTCCACGTTTCATTTATTAAGTCTATACAATCCTTTATGTCATAATCGGCATAGAATTCTGACGGTCCGTTTTCATATTGAAAGAAGCGTTGTAACAATCTATGCCGGAATCGTTTTTTAAATTTTGTAATTACACCCTGCTCCATTGGTTGGATCAGGGGACTGGTATTGGGCGGTAAAAACATGAGTTTGAAATGACCGTCGTCCATATCCTCCTCTGGTAAATTATGGCTACTAAAGTTGTCTACTATCAGTAAAACCTTACCGTTATTATTTTCTTCCAATTGCCGCCTCCTAACGTAGGGTTTAAACTCGTTGTGGTACCAGAATTGAAAAATTTCGGTACTCATCCAGGCATTCTCGTTGTAAGTGTATATCACGGGTAAATGATTTATACAGTGCTTCAGCGCTCTAGGTTTCTCATGTTTGTTGATCACAAGTAAGGGTAGCCTGTGGCTTCCGGTTGCGTTTGAACATAACGCCAGTGTAACTTTATCATGTTTAATCTTCTCCACCGACTCTCTTTTAACTCCGTTTTCATTTGCACCCGCCAGTACCTGATTGGGCAGCATCCTCCAAAATAAACTCGTCTCGTCCATGTTGTACAGATTGTCATCGCCGATTTCAAGTTCTTCCTGTATTCGCGGAAGCTGTTGTATAAACCGTCTAGCAGAAGACTCGTCCGTATCGCCTCTCTCGCTCTCGCCGACGACATTCGCATGGCTTAGGTTGTAGTTTTTTTTAAACCGCCAAAGCCAGCCTCTGCATGGTATGAAGTTGGACGGGCCGCCACTTTCCTCTTGCATCGCTTTCGCCTTTTCTATCAAAATACTGTCTGTTATTCGGCCTCCTGTCGAACGACGTTGCAAGACCCACGAATACAGCTCTTTGTCCAAATCGGCGGACGTGGACGAACGTATTCTTTTCCTCTGCAGTTTACACTCTTCCCCCGCAAATTGTCGTATCGACGAAGCATTTTGTCGAATTCGTCTTACCGTTCGGTCCGTGACGTTGTACTCGCGCGCAAGGTCCTTTATGTTCTCACCAGCCTCTAATTTGTTCAAAATGTCCAAACGAACGGCAATGTTTAATTGTCTGCTGGTAGCAGAACTGGAATCGGCCATCGTGAAAAAAAATATAACCAAACGATATCGAATAATCGTTGTGAATGAGTATACAACACAATTGACGCTTATTTTCTCTCTATCTTTCTCTATCTGTCTCTCTTTTTTGTTTCGATGTCTATTCACAAAAGAGTACCCACTCACTTAAGAGTCCGCTCTCGGTCTCGACTGCGGACGTTTAAATGGGCACACCCTATATATGTAACAGTGGCTGGTCTGCGCGTGGTGGGAGAGTCGGTTTAGAAAGGAGAGGGGGAAAACAGTTCATCGAGCGCCAAACTCGCGTAGCTCGCAAGAGGGGAACCATTCGACAAGCCTGGGCAGTAAGTCACAGACGAAACGAACGAAATACACGACGGGTTTGTGAATGAAATAAAAAAAAAATAATAGCGGCGAAACTTTTAGCGGTATTAATAATGAAAAAATTGTAACGTTCAATTTGTACCATGTGGAATGTCTTGGAGGAAGTGCAGTGTATTTGGAATACCAGTTTGTATGTAAAATAAGAAACTACATGATATATATTATACTATAATGTCATAGGGAAACTAATAAACTTTTATATTTCAAACAGTATATTTGAAACTTTGGTCCGATTGAAGAAATGAAGTGACGATTTTTGATAGGTAATTTGGAACAGTGGTATTCCAATTTATCATTGGCTTATGAAATTAAAAAAATAGATAATAGAGTTTAATCAAATTGAAATTGAGACATAGGTAATAAATTTTACAAAAAAAATTAAAGAGATAGGTAATAAAATTTAAGAAAATTAAAATTTTAAAAAATAGGTAATAAATTTTACAAAAAAAAAAATACAAAAATAGGTAATAAGTTTTACAAAGAAAATTTAAAAAATAGGTAATAAAGTTTAATCAAATTAAAATTAAAAAATAGGTAATAAATTTTACAAAAAAAAATTAAAGAAATAGGTAATAAAGTTTAATCAAATTAAAATTTTAAAAAATAGGTAATAAATTTTACAAAAAAAATTACAAAAATAGGTAATAAGTTTTACAAAGAAAATTTAAAATATAGGTAATAAAGTTTAATCAAATTAAAATTTAAAAAACAGGTGTAAGCAAATGATTAGCCACGCCGCCCGTCGGCGTGGGAAAACTTCCTTGGCTATACGCTGGAAGAGGCCACTCGAGATTAAGGACCATGGGCCGATTCCAATGTTTATGACTGACGCCTGTAAACCGAGCTAGGGTATCCGGACGAGGGTTGGACCGAGGAGGATACCCGAACGAGGACACGAGGCCAGGCGACACTTCGTCTGGAGAACGTCGCCGAGATCACACGTCCGAACCAGTCTTCAGTTTTATCACGAAAATATACGCTTTGTTGCTAACTGAAATTCCTGTGTAGAATTATTCGCCTACATATCAGAAGTGGGATATACCAACTCCACTGGAGAAACTTTAGTGTGTGCAGTGAGCACTAGTTAGTACGGTACTGTGGTGCAAGTGTCAGAGTGCGATGCCGAAGCAGTCGCGATCGCGTGATTATGAGCGGAGATCGAAGGCGTCGCGTAAAGCGGCTAGGCGAGCGGGATCATCTCCGTCTCAATCCAGGAGCCGATCCAGGAGTCCGGAGGACTACTATCGAGAGGGGGAATCGAGTAGGTACTGTTATCGCCGAGCCTGCACTCCGAGGAACCGCAACGCGCGGCGAGAGGAGGTGTCAGGGAGCACGGAAAGGTGGAGAAAAGACAAGAGATCACCGGGCAGGAGCCATGCAAGTGAACGACGGTCAAAGGATAGATCGATCGGGAGCGATGACGGTGCAGGGATGTCTGGTGAGTCCGAAATTGCTAAGTTGACTTCGGCGTTGACAGAGGCTATCCGCATGGGCTCGAGTCAGGCAAAACGGGTTGCGAACGAACGGGCTTTACCGGAATTCGATCCGGAAGCT
>NW_025110746.1:0-10718 GCF_011392965.1 Frieseomelitta varia
TTTTTTTCTTTTTAATATTTCGTATGTTACTGACTGATATGCACGCTGTGATTGAGTTTCAGAGCGGAGGGAATATAAATTTGCACGGCGCGTACAGACGAAAATCAAATCTAGCCGGTGAATGTTCGCGCGACGGCATTTGTCTGTGTTCGAATGTCACAGCGTAAAAGGTTAACGGAAAATAAAAGTTTCAGATCGTAGGTACAATCCAATGTGAGAGTTAAATAGAACGGCGACAATCTAGTGATATAATCCACGATGTATCACATTAAACAGCACCTCGATATATCATGCATGTTACGTTCAACAGTGTATCTCAATGCTAGAATATTAAATGTAAAAATATCGTTTCGCGGCTTCCAATCCCCTGACTTACCAAATGTGTTTTGTTATTAGGCGGCTGACTCTTCTCGTCCACCTCGAAGATGGACAATACGAAAACCTTTGGATTAGGCTTGTAGAGGGCTGGCTGATCCCTCCTTCTGATCATCTCGAGGAACTTCGCCGGCAGATTTGGGTTCGGATACAGCTCGATATCGCTTGCAAACACGTAGAACGTCGGCGCCGATTCACGGGCTATGTTACGCCCGACGTTCACCGGGTACAGCAACTTCTTCTCGTTTTTATACATCTTTGAAAGCGTGACGTTCACCCACGGTGGTCCCAGCGTGCAGTTATACGTGTCAGACATAACTTTCTCGGTCGGGGGTACCTATTTTAGAAACCAGATTATACCACACGTTATAGCAACACCCTGGGAACTGGACAACTTCATACTTGATAATTTTACAGTTACTTTAACTGATTTGAACGCCGGAGTCCTTGTTACAAAGTAATCTCCGGTCAATCAATATCCTTCAAAATTAATAATAAAAAAGATCATGCAGTGGTGATTTCTTGGTTGAATGTAGCATAATTGATATTTGGTATCTTAGCAATCAATTTGAACAAAAAGTATGTAGCTCATCAGTGGTGGCATTCAGAAATTCTAAATTAGATACATAGTATATAATACGTAACACTTTTGTTTCTAATTTAGTAATTTCTCAGTTGAAGTTAGTGAAATATTGATATATTGATATATAATGTTTTAGTAGCTTTCATCTTTGCCAGTTTACATAACTTTGTTTACCATTTGTACACATTTTGCAAAACTACTTACTTCGTTGATAAATTTTTGAGACTCTGACATACATACATGCATACATATGTAGAATTTTCAGTTCCTTTGATCTAAATACAATTCATTCCATTTCAAGGAAGGACCCTTTTCTCAAAAGATTATTCTGACTGAATCTGGTAGCAAGTTACAGATCCAAAAATGAAACGAATATCCAGCAGCACAAGTGGATGGTGTATTTGGCAAAAGTGAAATGGCTTCCAGACAGGCGGCATGAGAAAACAGATTGGCAAGAGAGGCACTTCCTGCGGCCGTACCTTTCAGGTGGCGAAACTCTGTTATTAATTCCTCTTGTATCGCGACGTAACGTCGATACACGTGCAACGTAATTAATTAGAACGCGAAACCGTGATTGCGATTGCCAGAACACCCCCTCTCTCCCAACCATGAACACAGGCACAAAGGGAGATGCGTGTAGCAATTACACGTGTGAAGGCTCTACTTTGTTTTCAGGACGATTCCTCTTACCATATCGTATTATGCATGCAGAGCGGAAAGAAACAAATAGGCATTCCCTATCGGCCGCTGATTGGCTCTATCGGTTAATTACCACTTTCCCGGCCTTTCATCTTGATTCACTTTTTCCTCTATCCGCTATCTGATACTCAGATTTCATCTTTCTCACTATCATTGCCCACAGGCTCTGAGAAGTCAACAGTACACTTTTGACAAAAGTACACATTCCAGAAGAAATTGAATTTTTCTTTTTTTTCTTTTTGTAGTTCTTTAAATATTTCTAAGGTTTGTTGGAATTTTAATGTAAGCGGTGTTTTAGATTGTTTAAGATATGTACTGTGCTGTGGTATAATATAGTATAGTATAATTATAGAGGATAGGGAATAAATATAAAATTTCTGAAAGCAATTTTTTCCTGAGAGGAATTTGAATCAGTAGATAGTGAATTAGAATTTATAAATTATTATCACTATGTCGTGTACCAGTTTCACTAGCAAAGTAGAGATGACAAGTGACAAAACCAATTTCATAGATAAAAAGAATATTGTAACAATAATTCCAGAATACGTTTCGAAGTGTACATTTTTCTTTTTTTTTTCAAGTTGTTCTTCACTTTGCACACGAAACGTTCCAAGCCAACCAAGTCAATTGCACAATTTCACACGTTCGCACTCCGATCTCTATCTGAGGACCTCAATCGTGAACCGAATCACTATATCGCTACATCTAAAGTCAATAAAACAATATGAAAACAATAACCAAAATAGCGGAAGATGCGCCGATGTCACGCAATGGGAACGCGACCGAACTGAATACACCAGCTCTCATCGATCGACGAGCGTCAACAAGTGACCCGATACCGTCGAAATTCTGCACGGTCAGCGTCGTCTCGTGTTTTCGGAACGTGAGCGATTTCTACATCAAACGTGCCGGGAGTATCTCGCCAATTCCTTTAAAAACCAGCCTCATCTCCAGAATCCTCACAATCATCCTCACAATCTCATCGACGATTTGCCAAAATGCAGTTGAACGCGTGTTTTGTGTTTCTGTTGCTCGGTTTGTCGTTGTCCCGAGCGATTCCAGCGGAGAAGAAAGAAGAGGCGAAGAAAGAATTGAAAAAGAAGGAGCCGGAGATAGAACAGGCCGGCGAAGACACTGACAGGTCTAAAAAGTCGGTATTTTTAATGGACCAATTATCAGGAGTGCCCAGGAGAGCTCAAAGTTTCGGTATTCAAACACCTTCAAATCTACACTCCCTGAACATCAAACAACCTGGAGGCGTCTCTGAGACTATCAGCATCCACAATCCACAAGTTGCTCAGACTCACAATATTCAGGGTCCTAGATCTACTCAAAGATTGAATATCAAGTCAGGATCAGGGATATCTGAGACTATCAACATCCAGAGTCCACAACCGGTTCAGACTTTCAGTATTCAGGGCCCTCAATCTGCTCAAAGATTGAATATCAAGTCAGGATCAGGATTTTCTGAGACTATCAACATCCAGAGTCCACAACCGGTTCAGACTTTCAGTATTCAGGGTCCTCAATCTGCTCAAAGATTGAATATCAAGTCAGGACCAGGATTTTCTGAGACTATCGACATCCAGAGTCCACAACCGGTCCAGACTTTCAGTATTCAGGGCCCTCAATCTGCTCAAAGATTGAATATCAAGTCAGGACCAGGATTTTCTGAGACTATCAACATCCAGAATCCACAACCGGTTCAGACTCTCAGTATTCAGAGCCCTCAATCTGCTCAAAGATTGAATATCAAGTCAGGATCAGGATTTTCTGAGACTATCGACATCCAGAATCCACAACCGGTTCAGACTCTCAGTATTCAAGGCCCTCAGTCTGCTCAGACATTGAACATCAAGTCAGGTCCAGGAGTTTCTGAAACTATTAGCATCCAAGGACCGCAATCTGCTCAAACGCTCAACATCCGAGGTCCGCAACCTGTTCAAACTTTGAGCATTAAGCCAGCGCCAGGACTTTCCGAAACCATTCGTATTCAAGGATCGCCATCCGTTCAAACGTTCAACATCCAGCCAAGTTCTCAGGGACTCCAAACGCTGAGCATTCAAGGCCAACCTCTTCAAACTTTCAGCGTCAAGCCAGGCTCCCAGGTTCAGTCGTTCAGCATTCAAAGTGGCCAATCCGCGAATGTGATCATGGGTCCTCACAACGCCAACGTTCAGGTGATTCATCCTGGCCAAGGTGGTACTCAAACGAATGTGAACATCGTGCAACCGTCGGTGAAGGAGGTCGACGTGCCGGTTGTCGAGAAGATCACTCGAACGGAGAAAATCGTGGAGCCAGGGGTTGTTGTTTCTGAAGTGGAAAAGGAAATTGTCTCTCCTGTGACGTCTGTTTTCAGGGAACAGCTGCTTCTAGATCCGCAATGTTCTTGTTTCGTATTGGCAGAACCAGAGGCTGTGGCAGCTTTCTTCAAGTATCCTCAGCTGAGATTTGGGAAACAGAAGATCTTCTGTTGCGCTTTGAGACCCAAGGTGCTGGTTGAGCAACCCGTGAGGGTTTTGGAAGTTATGGAACGCGCTTTGGTAGGCGCGTAAGAGGACAGTAAATTGAAATTCTTTCCGAGGAGTTTCTGTGCAAGATGGCATAATTTATTTATTGGCTCACTGTGAGTTCTTTGAGAGCGGTTGAAGTGTAGCCACAGAATCATTGTAACTGGAGATAAATAAAGTTGAAAAATGTATCGAGTTTATACCGATTTTTTTGATACTGGAACCTGAATGTCGCTCACTATTACTTATACCTGTGAAATTTTGAGGGAACCTGGCCCAACTCGTAACTACTGAGAAAACTAAAAAAAAAAATTAAAAAAAAAAAAACAAAGAAATCCTAAATTCCTAATTTACTTCGCGAGAGTTGCACTGCTGAAAGACCAACTGCGACAAATCAATTTCAACGCCTTCAAACTTGGGCCAACAGATGCGCAAAAGAGAGGGGAAATGAAAGAAGGGAAGAACGACAAAACGTCGCCATCGTACTCACCACTTTTGGCACGTGTTTGCTGCTGAAGAATACGTGGAAGGTGACCAGCTGGGAGACCAGAGGGCTGCCACAGTTTCTCAAGTACTTGATGGCGTCGAGAGTCGCCGCGAAGTCTATGCCGGGGGCGTGCATTGCAATCGATATCGGCGCCCTCCATCGTTCCAGCAACGGCTCTAGATTGTCGAGGAACGTGTAATCCGCGTGCGTGGTGTACGTCACGCTCTCCCAGCATCTCACCGCCATGCTCATCGGCACGTAATTATAGAGGACCCAGTAATCACCGCGTTGCGCCCTCCTCGGCTCCAGCGGCTTTTCATTGCACGGCACCGCTTCTTTTAGGCTCATCGTCGGTTGAACCACGGGCGTACCACTCCTCGCCTGTAACAGCAATGCCAAAACCTGGTTAATTGGACGGATCCCAAGGTGAGCCGAGATGAGGTTTTCTCAAACCTCGGACGAACGCGAACAATTTTGTCATATCCCGCATATACTTGACACGTTTCAATAATTGAGCAATAAAATGAAACACTGATCATGACGTGCATGTACATTGATCGTGACATCTGTGCGACAATGTTACGTAACGCAGAGAGATTTCTGTTGGAAAGAAGTACTGTACTGCGGAATATAGGGATCCCTAGACGAAACGCTAGGGAATATTTTCCCCTGTATCATCGTGATAACAAACATGATATATAAAACACTCTGTGTAACAGCTGGTAATAAGCTAGTCACACCGATTCACTTTTGTTTTCGATTCTCGATAAAAAGACGTAATACCTCGATACACACGCATACACTTACCTCGCGAGCTTCTACAGTGAATTTTGCGCGTGACATTACCAGCATTCCCCTTTATTACTAAATTATTGTTAGATACAGTTTCTTGCAGCAGTCCTCCATCAGAAAAGGTTGTAGACGGAGATGGTAAAAGCTTTCGCTTCAATTTTGCAAAGTGATAGGGGGAGGAGGGTGAAAGGAGGGCGAGATACACGTTAAAGTTCCCACCCTTTGAAATATTGAACTGCACGGCGGTCGGAGGCGGGCTTCTGAGCCCGGTTTCGCGCGACTTAATTCCTCCACGCTCCTCCAGGAAGCTGTGAAAAGCTTGATTTGCGAAAAAAAGAAAAAAAGAAAGGAAGAAAGAAAAGAGGAACCCCGGCGTAACCTTAAACGCTACTTAAAATGTCGAACAATCGCGGAATTATTCGGACTTTTTTATTTTTTTTTTTTTAACGACGACGTTTGTGTTAGATTTTTCTTTTTGTTAATTATCAATTACAAAACACTGTTTCGATGATCACTGGTGGAAATTTAAAGAGAACGTCAGGAATTAAGTTTGAGAGAAAGATTAATTAAAGGAGGAGATTCAAGGAAGTTTCGTCCCCAGCCATTGTTAACAAAAAAATACAAAAGGAAAATGGAGGAAGTTAAGGTTAAAAAGTAACTGATAAACAACTTTAATGCTTCGAAGGGGGCATTAGATGTCCCCGACAGATTAAACAGTTTCAACGCGGCTGATACGACGATATTGAACTGTTCAGTTGCACGTGAACAGCCTAACAGGTTCGGTACAGTTAAAAACGGTTACATTAGTCGCGGCGTTGTATCTCGGTTCATGAAGGTTATCGTGACTACCGTGCAACATGTAACACGACAATGCAAAAGCGGCCACTTCTGAAACCCGACGTAGTCTCTCTCTCTCTCTCTCTCTCTCTCTCTTTCTCTCAAGACAGATCTTATCCAATGATCAGGATTTTAAACGAGGTCGAGCCACTTTTCATCCAACGACGAGAACGTTTGAAGCGAGTTCGCCTGAATTTTGGATGAAAGTCGATCGTTTCGAGCGGAAAACGCTTCTTCTTCTTCTTCTTCTTCTTCTTCTTCTTCTTCTTTTTTCTCCTTCTTCGCGATAAAATCTGGCGAGATAAGGACCCCAATAGAGAATATCCACAGTGACGGACACTCTGCAATCGAAGAACCCCTTCTGCGCTTGGCTCTTGTTCTTATATATATTATATATATATATATTTTTCAAGCCTATGAGAAATGTAACATCTCGTCCACGGAACTGAAGGAGGTTGTCAAGTTTTTTCTTTCAAGTACTCCATTTTCGACGCTCGTAACATTTTGTATTAGTTATTTTATACACGATACTAGAAAAAAAGGAAGAACAATGTCCAAGTCGATCGTACGTTAAATTTTCCTTCAACAATTCTGTATTCTGTTCAATTTTCTTATGTTCTCCGTTTCTTTTTTTGTTGAAATTACACGTCAAATGTTCCGTGTTTCCTCTATATCTAGGATCAATTCTACATTAAATGTTCCACATTTTCTATCCCGACGACTGGAATTAATCTTCCACGAGCAATAATAATCGCTAAATTTCCCATTTGGCAATTCCAGTCCCTTCAGCTTGCCCGCAATTAATTCCAAAACACTTGGCCGTGCGATCAACTCCGCCGTCGATTAAAATCAATTCACCTCGAGGAAGACGTCGAGGCAACAATGTTAAACCTCACCCCTGAAACGGAGGGCATCGGAGGCAATAGGAGCGACTGGAGGAACGATTAGTCATCGGTGCAAGTCGTTTGATGGAAAGAAAGTTCGATAGAACGGGATTTCTCCCGTCGGTTCTCTGTTTTCTTTTTTTTTCTTTTTGCGCAATTATCGTGGCAAACGCGCGCGATTGTCGCTACTTCCCTGGGATCGGAACGTGATTATCGATCGGAGGCAATCTGTTGGCGGGATCGTGATGGCTAACAAATGGCGCGCGGGGCAGCTGTTCGATCGAAACGGCGATCGGCCCGTGAAATTGGTTATGGTTGACGGTATCAATAACCGAGCTCTGAATAATTCATCGATACTTAATGCTTATTATCCAGTCGAATCGATTTCCACCGATCTGGCACAATCTGGATCTATCTATTTCGTTTTTGTTTCCCCGATTTATTTCAAAACGAGCGGCACAACGTTATTCGTATTTGAGAATTGAATTACTTGAAATATTTAATTCACCCTCGTTCCATTCAAATTTCCCGAACGCGTTCAGTCCGACGGCAGTGTCTCGGGTATAGACGTTCTTGTAAAAGAATGTTATTACGTGGCTAAGTAGCTCCTTTCAGAGTGTTCCCTTTGCCATAATGGATACATTGTTCCACGTTAACACTGCAGCGTTAATTTCACTTACGCTCGATTATCATATAGTCGGGCCATACTTAACACTTGGCCGTGTTGCTTAAGACGTCTACTAATTTCTTTACCGGATACATCTTCACAACAAATACATTCTTGTAACAAGTTTCACATTTTACTAATAAAAAAAAAATGATGATTGAAATTGTTGACAGACTTACTTAAAAGTGTACTCCAATATCGCTCGCAATGATTTTTCTCAGACAGCTGTTTCGACTACTTTCGTCACGACCAAAAAATTCCTCTCTCGCATCCCTCCCTCTAAAAACAAATCAGCTCACCGTCTCGTTACGCCTGTGCCCCGACTTGTCAGCGTTTTCACTATCAGCCTTGGCCTCGTTGATCGTCGGCCTCGTGGTGAGCAATCTGTTCTTGGCTGGACCAGTCGCGTTACCACGCGTGGTAGCCCTGCTAGCGGCATCCTTAGTGGCTGGCACGGCTGACAACGTGGCGCCTTTCTGAGTGCCATTTACGAGGTCCACGGCGCCAAAGGTCTCCGATTGCAACGGCGCCGCCCAATTAGTCGGCGGTTCCTCGATCCAGGGCCCGGAGGAGCCGAAGTGGGCGCACACGTAGAGCAACACGCAGATGTTGAGCACCACCGACACCCGAAGTGCCCAATTTCTACGCAGTATGCTCAACATGCTCATTCTCCAGCCTCCTCCAGGACACCACGAGCCGGTTGCCGCTCCTTATGGTGATCGTGATCAAAACGATTGGATGGACGACGATGCCTTTGCCGCGTACTCGTCCCACCACCGCTCCCCCACCCCTATGGGGCCCGTGATGCTCCGCGATCAGGATCTGAGCATGGTTCCTCGCGGCCTCGACCTCCTCCCTCCGGTTGCCCTCTGAAACACCAGTTAATAACTTTGTCAAGAAATTAAATTTACAATATTGCCTGCTTACAGTAAAATATATTGCATGTATATTATTATTCATTTGCAATAACAATGTATAATGTTTCTTCAATGTTTAATATATAGGGACCATTATGACGAGAAATTAACGTCGTTCATCATTCACTTTTCCGGTATTTTCAATTTTAAAAGTTTGTATTACACTGCTAAGCTACTCGAGCTACTGATTCGAATGGTTTGATTTAATTTTCAAATGAAACGGCGCCAAGAAGATATGATTAACTTTGCTGCCTAGGCTATGTTTTCTATCTTCATCCCTCCCCCGTTTAAAATCCAGCGTGGACCGTGTCGAGCATTTAACGGCCGACGATCAAACAATGAAACCATTGGCGTTGCTTGTCCGTCGCCGTTCATGCGTGACAAATGTGGCAAAAAAAGGTTGGGAAACCCAGCCATTACGCAACGCACGTCATTATCACCCACCGATGGATCGAATTAGGTAACCGAGTTACTGACAAGTCGTTAACAATACTTTCAGCGGTTCGGCTCGCGTTTGTGCAACAGCCGGTGAAATCGCGGATAGACCGGTGGAGATCATTAAATCTGGTGGTAGCCGGAGGGATCGTTTCTTAATCCGGCTGGCTCGTTTGGTCACGGAGTTGATAAATCAATAAAGACGAGTTAATTTTAGTCAGGATCGATTAACACCGTCATGAGCGAGACTCTAATGGTAGTTATTATTTTGTGCGAGTGTAATGGAGGAATATAAATACGCTGCAGAGCTGGCGATGTCAGGCCGAATGGTTTTAAGGCTTTATGGGCTTTCATATTTTTAACAAAATTTAAGCAAAGATTTATTTACTGTATTTACTGTTCTTTCGTGTGTGGTATGCACCAAACTTAATAATCGATCCAAAAGTTGATGAATGGCCTAACCTTTAAAATCCTCTGAAACTCTCTAAAACCCTAACAGAAATGCATTGTAATTTAAAAAAACAAAAATCTTTATTCAATTACAATCTTGCAAACAAGAATATCAATTTAAGAACTGTCTCAAGCTGATCAGATGTTGTATAACGTGAACTTAACTTAAAATCGTGACAACTAGAGGTGCACGAGTACCCTAACCTCTATAATCTCCAAAATCCTCCAATCTGACAACTGTCTCAAGCTGATGAGATGTTGTATAACGTGAACTCAACTTAAAACTGTGACAACTAGAGGTTCACGAGTACCCTAACCTCTGAAATCTCCAAAATCCTCCAAAGCTCTCTGATACTCCAACAGTAATTAAAAAATGTAATTTAAAAAAAAAAATCTTTATTCTATTATAGTCTCACGTGTAAAAATACCAATCTAAAGCTGATTACACATTATACAACGTAAACCCAACTTAAAACCCTAACAACAGACCAACCTAGAGGTTCACGAGTAGAATAACCTCTAAAAATCTCTAAAATCCTCCAAAGCTCTCTGAAACTTCAACAGTAATTAAAAAATGTAATTTAAAAAAAAAATCCTTATTCTATTATAATCTCGCATGTAAAAAATACCAATCCAAAGCTGATCACACGTTGTACAGCGTGAACCCAACTTAAAACCCTAAAAACAGACCAACCTAGAGGTTCACCAGTAGCCTAACCTCTAAAATCTCTAAAATCCTCCAAAGCTCTCTGAAACTTCAACAGTAATTAAAAAATGTAATTTTAAAACAAAATCCTTATTCTATTATAATCTCGCGTGTAAAAAATACCAATCCAAAGCTGATCACACGTTGTACAGCGTGAACCCAACTTAAAACCCTAAAAACAGACCAACCTAGTGGTTCACCAATAGCCTAACCTCTAAAATCTCTAAAATCCTCCAAAGCTCTCTGAAACTTCAACAGTAATTAAAAAATGTAATTTTAAAAAAAAATCCTTATTCTATTATAATCTCGCGTGTAAAAAATACCAATCCAAAGCTGATCACACGTTGTACAGCGTGAACCCAACTTAAAACCCTAA
>NW_025110746.1:10738-15126 GCF_011392965.1 Frieseomelitta varia
TCACCAGTAGCCTAACCTCTAAAATCTCTAAAATCCTCCAAAGCTCTCTGAAACTTCAACAGTAATTAAAAAATGTAATTTAAAAAAAAAATCCTTAGTCTATTATAATCTCGCATGTACAAAATACCAATCCAAAGCTGATCACACGTTGTACAGCGTGAACCCTAACAACAGACCGACCCACAGGTTCACGAGTACCCTAACCTCTAAAACCTAACAGAAACGCATGGATCCAGCATTCTCAATGCCCTTTGCATTCGACTGGCATTATCCGGGAGCATGCTCTTTGAGTCGTTCCCCTCCCGTATCATTCCCAGGGGATTGTACAAAGGCCTGTTTCAGCGGTCGTACGATTCTTGCGCACGATTATTAGCGACGAACGGCCGGGGGTAAATTGGCACGGTACTTTGTATCGCGACTTAATACGATATACACGTACAAGCAGACAGGCTGGCAGTTTCTGAAGTTGAATTGCACGTCGGTAGGGAGAGGTTGGGCAACGTCGTGCCGGGAACCACGCGAAACGATGCATTGCTTCTGACGACCATTGCCGAAGAACGCACCCAACACGGTGGAAAACACGATTTACAGTGGCGTCAGGCTTGCTTTTTACAATTTTACAATTTTTCCACGCCACAGCGTGCACGTGCACGCGTTTACAAAATTGTACAAAATAGTGCAAGCCTTTCGATTGATGTTATTGTACAGGGTGATCCACAAATTCGGATCGGGTTGTACGACACGACGAGCAAAACAGCTAAAGTAACTCAACATTCGCCTCTCGGTTTTCTCTTTTCAGAGGAGCAATAGAGAGTGTTGCAAGCGACAATTTTCCCCCCCGATAAACATACGTTTGATTTTCGCTTCGTTTTGCTGGTAATGAAGGTTTAGGAGACGCGAGAGTTAAGCGCCTGGCGTTGTGCAACCCGTCGTGCATCGCCCATTTCCGCGGGAACTTTAAAACGTTGTATTGCGTTTTTTCTTTTTTTTTTTTTTTGGTAATAAAAAATATAAACTATGCATCAGTATTAGAGATTCATTTGTTAGTTCTCTTTCAAGAATCACGTTCGTACGTGATCTGTGTTATTATCGTAATAAGTACGTATTTATGGATACTTTGAAAACTCGTTTCTTTGAAAAGGTTTCAAGAGAAAATAGAACAACAGACCGTTACAAATTAGTTAGTTTTGCAACATTTTATAAATAACGTTTCGTTTTCGATTCTTCGTAATTAAGCGCCTGATGTCGAGCAATCCAACTTATGCCACTAGTTTTGGCGGGCTTTTCAAAACTTTCAAGTAACAAATTGTAACTTTTCTAACGGATAAAATAATTTTCATCAAACAGATTGTCCATCTATTAATTATCGATTAATTTCGTGGAAAAATAATTAATATTCATTGCATAGATTGTTCATAGTGCACCGTTAGCGTGAGTGGTTAGTTCTACAACTAAGAAAATGAGGAAGTTGTGCCCCGATGCTGCAGCTTATCGTGGTAAATTTTAACTCGTCGCGCTCGACACGAAACATTGCTCGAAATCATGCATAATAATGCGTAATAACACGATGATCCGATGGGACTGAAAGTCAAATTAATGGAAATCCCGGTGGGACCTGCATTACCGGTAGAGAAAAAGCTCGAAAGTAATTTGCGTTAAAGAAAAAAAAGAAAGAAAAACGTACGTAATTAACAGGTGGAAATGAAATTTTTCGATGTTTCGAGCACGATAAAACTGGTTATATAAAACTGCCTGTAAATCGCATGAAAAAGAAAGGGAAAAAAGATTCGCTAGAAGACGTTTCTAAGATCGATTTTCGAGCTTGGTATGCACTTCATTAGAGATAATGAATCAACCGGTAATGGAGTCAGTCCTAGTTTCGACATTCCTTTTTCCACAACAACTTTCCAATCTTCTTCGCGAGACTGCTCAGAAAATGATACATTGCTCGAAAGATTGTTTCCTTATTGTTTCGAAGATCTTTAGAATTTTATTACAACGATGAACGAGCCTTGTTTCTGTTTCTAGGTTATGCTTCGATTTATGTGTTTTTTTTTTTTTTCTTTATCGTTGCATGCTTTACCATGATGACGGACGAATCGTTCGAACATGCTTTTCCTTCAATTTCTTTAATTCAGGATTAACTTTGTTCCAAAGATATCGGTCTCAATTGTATAGGTTAGGTTCGAAGTAGATTTTGATTGAGCTTAGGTTAGGCTAAAGGCTAAATTTAGACTAGGGATTTAGGCTTGGGCAATGTGCTTGGATTAGGCTTAGAGCTACGTTCTGATTAGATTTTGGTTAGGCTCGGGCTATGTTCTAATTATGTTATTAAGTTACGGCAGCGCTCGATTCTCGTTAGATTTAGGTTACGTTTCCCATGTTACTTTTTTGACCGTAAATTGTTTTGTCTGCGATCAAAATTTAATTAAATTCAGAAGCTAATTCAAATCAGACACTAATTTTACATTTGAATTCTCGAACATTTGTGAAAAAAAAAAAAAATAAGAAAAAAAGAAAAAGGAAGTGATCAAATAATGATCGACAGAGTCTACAGAGCTAAAATCACGATCGAAGCCTCCACTTTAAGCCTAACCTAGCCATCAATTCAGATTCATATTAACCACTTAGTCCAACAACCGAACGTTGTATAAGAAGTTGATTAACTTTCGAAAGTAGCGAGAATGGGACACCGTTTCGCGAGCAACGGATTACGCCAGCCTGTATAGTTAATCGCTCGACGCGAATAGAAGACACGAGATGAACGGTCGACGAACTTGTCGTATTGCAAAGTCACCGCGGTGCACGCAGGTGGGGGTAAGAAAATCGATGCAACTGTTAATACGAGTGATTCATCGGGACTCAATTACCGTGCAAACGCACGAGATGTTACGTACTCGTACCCGTCGAGGGCACAACATTGAAACCATTCGTCGTCACGCCGCGGCAACAGCCTTTAACAGCCTCTTTATCTCCCTTTGCGTCATGGAAAAAAAAAAAAAATCCTATCAGTCTGGATCTCATTGCGGAGGCACGCTCATTCTACCTACGTAACGGAACAAATTATCCATTCGCAAGGTTGAATAATTTAGTTGAAGGACTGTAATGTCGAAATCAATGTCTGCCGACTTTGTTCTACAAATTCATAGAAAGTTTTTACCTAACAGAGTTGAAATTTACATGAATCCAGAGTTTTATCAACACGGGGGAACTGACGACGCGATACTAGCGCCACTAGAGCGTTAACTACTACGTATCTACGCGGCGATGGAGAAGATCTAAATCTCAATGTTTGGAGAGACACATTATCAGTGTGAAAACGTTTCGCCGAGGCTTAACTACTGTTTTTATTACCTCTCTGGTGACGGTGATGAAGCATACATTGATTTGTAAATGCACTGCAAAACGTTTCGAGAGAAACCGTAATTCGTTTCACACCCATTACTCATTCGTTCCATCGTTCCATCGTCCGGCGCGTTGTTTTAAAAACAATTTCGCCGCGCACGGGGCAACGTGATGCACAATATTAATATGCACTTCCGCAGAGGACGCGCCGCTCCAAGTACACGAAGTGCAGTACCGGCGTGTATTTATGTTGATAAGAACGACGAGAGGATCTCGCCAGAAGTGGGGGAAAGAGAGGAGGGGATCGTGTCTGAATCCCGATGGCGTCGAAAGTGAATAAAGCGCGGCACATCGGATCGAAACGGAATAAACAATTTGACAAACGGAACAAACTGGACGCTCTCTAAATAAACAAACGATTTAATTTAAATCGAATAACACGGTAACGTCGTGTTAATGTTTCACTGTTAAGTTAGATCGAGATAGTAATTAGTTTAGACCCAGACGACCGTACATTCATAAATCATTAATTTTGCAAGAACGATATTACTGGCAAACAGGCTGGAAGCTCGTCAATAAAACGTCTGTTTTTTTTTTTTTTCCAGATTGAAAGGCGTGTGTCCTGTTTCCGGTGAAATTTCACTCATCATCCCTAATGGTTTCCTATGCAGGCGCACACGGTAACCACATTATCTCCCATGATCAAACTCCCCGCGAGTGTGCCAAGCTTTCAGCGACAATGAATTTCCTCTCTCCACCTGTAAATAAAATTCTCCCCTCTCTCGTACATATGTATACGCGATACGTGTCCATCGCGAGTTGGAAGGCACGCGAATCGAGTTACTGTTGCTACATAATGAAGTAAAGATGAAACAAATATCGTAGCCATTAGGCCATTAGCCTGCACAGGTTGTTACGTCGAGGAAGCTATTTGCGATACTGTTTTTCGTAAATATCGCATCAACGATATGACTGTTCCTGTAGAAATTATTTCCTCCAGGAAATTCTTAATTTCGATACTTTCTTTTATTAATTTTTAGGAA
>NW_025110746.1:15188-176738 GCF_011392965.1 Frieseomelitta varia
TATGACTGTTCCTGTAGAAATTATTTCCTCCAGGAAATTCTTATCATTCTTAATTTCAATACTTTCTTTTATTAATTTTTAGAAATAATTTACTAACAACAAATTAGTTTTACTAACTTAATATTGATGTAAATATCGGAATAACGATATGACTGTTCCTGTAGAAATTATTTCCTCCAGGAAATTCTTAATTTCGATACTTTCTTTTATTAATTTTTAGGAATAATTTATCAACAACAAATTAGTTTCATTAACTCAACATTAATGATATTAACATCGCGTTAAATTCTCTTTATACTGTAGTATAAAGTTATAAAAAAGAAAAAGAAGAAGAAGAAAGTACGAATTCAATTCAACTGGACAAAAAGAGTGGAAAAGATAGAAAATCGCGAGCATTGCGGGAGATGAACGAGCGTTCTAAATTTTCAGCTCCGATGAATTTTCCTTGCCGAGTATCCAATTTTCCCTGTCTTCTCGTGCACGTGTCCTGTAACGGCGTATTGTAATACGTGTCCATCGTGCGTTGAAAGATACGTACTCGTATCGAGACGCTATCATGGCTCCCTATCGAACGCGAGAAACGATAACATTGTTTCCTGGCATGCGAAACGACGGTTTCCCTTTGAACGCAGGACACGTGAACGACAACGAGGTAACCGAGAACTTCTGGATTCGGTGTTCCTTCGGTATCAATTTCGGTCACCTACGCCTACTTCCGGAAACAGCCGGATGGACGGCCGGACGTCGTGGGCGTTTCGAATCGCGATCAAGATCGATCCGTTGAAAGCTGAATTCATTAGAGAAATTAGAACGAAATATGTACCGGGTGTCACCTAATGGAGTTATTAGCCTGAGTAATTTGATTTTCGACTCTCTCTCTCTTTTTTTTTTTTTTTTTAGCAAAACCTCGCTGAGTTCGATTATTTTCTTCACTTAGTGTTAAGTATATTTATTTTAAATATATATTATTTTTAATAATAATATTGATAATATAAATGAAATTTAAAATATAATTATGGTTGGATTATTAATTAAATTAATATTTCATATACAATTTATTAAAATTAACTATAAAAATAATAAAATTGATAAAAAATTCTTTATTATAATTAATGAAAATTAAACAAGGGAATTAAAATTAATAGTTATAAATTAAAGTGCCAGCAATGGCGTATTTAAACTTAGATTGTAAGTCAGATTACAAGTTCGAAGAATTCAATTGGGATTAATTATAATACTTTGAAGTGTTGGATAGTCATCTTTTGACTATCCATTTATTGACTGAATTTTGATGACAAGTTGACGAAGTAACAGAATTTTCTTTCTTTTTCCGTTCAACAAGTAGTTTTCCCTGGATCCTGGAGTTTGAAACATTGGGATTATTTTTGAATCTGACAGTTTCTAGTGGATAACAGAAAGTTCCTAAGTATTCTTTTGAAAGTTTAACATCGAAAGATACGTTCGATGTTTTGCAAATTGAATCAACCTACATAATAAATAGCATAGTTCTATAAATAACAACTATGGCTCGATTAACTTCGAATGACGAGTAACAGATTGCGTAACAGAGTTATCAGCTAAGAGAACTAGCAGTCGTTATCTATACATTAAATTCCGCGGAATTGAACAATCTGCCGAGTTTCCATTGGAGCTCGTAGATTTTTCTAATTCAATTCATATATAATTTAATTGACATGTTGGATTTATATTTCGAACAGGCGACGACCAGTCGTACAATCCTGAAATTTCGAAAAGGCGAACCAAACTCTCGACTCGATATACAGGGTGTACCCACTTCGGGAACTGATTGTACGCCTAAAAATAATGAAAAAAAGCCATATAAATGTATGTCCTATCTTCGTTTATGAGATATAATGAATTACTTTTACAAAAGCGTCTTTTCATTGATCTGGTTGCTCTCTCTATCATTCCTGGTGTTTCTCGAATTTGTCGGAAGCCTTGCTCTATTCTATTTCGTAGTATTTCAGCATTTTCAATCGACGTTGCGTATACAATCGATTTTAAATGTCCCCGCAAATGAAAATCTAATGGATTCAAATCCGGAGAACGAGCAGGCCATGCAATAGGAGCTCCACGACCAAACCATTTATTTGCAAAGTGTTGATTTAAAAATTGCCTAACCACTCGGGTAAAATGCGGCGGAGCTCCATCATGCATAAACCGCATACGAAGTCTAATATCGATTGGAACTTCCTCTAATATTTCGTGTAAACGTGTAGTCAAAAAATCAATGTACTTTGTGCCTGTTAGTTTCCCACCAAGAAAGAAAGATCCAATTAAAAATTTATCAATTATTCCTGCCCATACGTTTAAACTAAACTGATGTTGATGTCTTGAATGCACAATAACGTGTGGGTTTTCTTCATCCCAATTATGATTATTATGAAAACTGAATATACCATCGCTGGTAAAAACTAGCTTCATCAGTGAAAAGTGTGGTAGATACAAAACTCTCTTCACGGTCACACATTTGCAGGAACCAAGTACAGAAAACGAAAGATATCAAGTAAGTATTATTTGTAAACAGTGCGAATTCTTGCTTACGAACGATTGTGGTTTATGGAAAGAGAGAACGGACAGAGAGTTTGCTCTGTTTATAAAATTCATTACATCTCATAAACAAAGACAGATAGGACATATATTCATGTGGCTTTCTTTCATTATTTTTAGGCGTACAATCAGCTCTTGAAGTGGGTCCCACAAGTTACGAAACACCCTGTATGTTATCATTAATTATCATTATAATTCAGGAAATTATAAAAAAGAGAATTATACGCAAAGGGTTGAATTAGCACAATTTTCTGGTGGTTTCTCTCCTCGCCTCTCCGCGAGGAGAATGTTTCATTGAATTTCCTCTAGAAAAGCTATACGGTATCTCTCCTCAGTCTGCCGCAGTGTTTCGCGAACGAATATTGCTGTACGGTGTCTGGTAATAGAGCATCATCAGGTTAATGGCTGTCCCGTGTATCTAAATTCGTTCAGCAACGTAACACAGAACCGCGCGAATATCTTTTTCGCCCCGCCTCTCCCGGGAATTGATAGCCAATCCTTTTTTCCATTTGTACTTGACTGTCACTTCTCCCTATCTGAATTATCAGAATTATCTATCTTGGAACAGATAAACCGGATAATCGATAAAACGATTCCTCCTTTGTCTGGTAGTAGATCATTGTTCGAAAAGTCATTCGAAAATGCGACGTCACTTGTCTCGACTCTCCCGTGATTTTCACGTCAATCAGGGTAATTTCGTGTTTTATATATATATATATATATATATATATATATATATATATATATATATATATATATATATATATTCGTGAAAATTTTGAACTTCATTAATTTTGGATTAAATCGGTAGACTTCGAATTAAGCTAACCATCTACCGGGATTAGATTTGAATCACACGTCTTAAGTCGTATCGGGACTCGAGCTTCGCTCTGAAACTGTCCCCCTTGTTTCCGTACAAGAAGGTTCAGATGTTACTTGTGATTTAGTTTGCGTTTGATGTAAGCTCTCTGTTACACGGGATTAGGCTGTCAAGTTGAGTTTCTGGTCAAACTCCCCGATACCAAATATATTCTGTTTTCAGAATCTCAGGCCAAAGACCACAACGTGCCAAAATTTTGGAGCGTTAGAAATTTCGACGTTTGAAGGACAACGCGGCAATGTGTTAAAAATTTTGGTGCTTCGATTGAAAGGTTCTCTCTCGTTCGAGAAGACGCGAGAGAGAAACGAAGAGTGGAGAACAAACCTCGGAGGAACGACTAAATATTTATCTCACCGAGCTAAGGATCGATCCAACCTTTCAGGACCCTCAGGTTGTGGCTTCCTCTCGGTTGTGCTTCCTGCTGGAAACTGATGTTCTTTCGCCGCAATACGCTCCGTCACAGGCCTAAGCAGCTACTGATACCAATGGGGCATGCTGATTAAACACAGCCGCCGCTGCTCGAAAGGAAACGTTCAACAGCGTGTAGCTGGTAGCAATCACCACCTGCCAATAGAGTTTCACAATTGCGAGTTCGATAGCCTGAATTCGGGATCGAGAAGACGTGTGTGTGTCCTGTTGCCAGACATATGTATACGTTGATGGCAACGTGATCTAAGCGTAACGTTATCTTGTATAATTGATCATCTCCGATTCATGGTATAGACGTAGTAGGTTAGTATGCTAACTACGTGGCAGTTAGTGTGTGCCACGTTGCTATAGTTACTTGGTAGAACCAAGTGAAAAAAATCATTGCGAGACTATACTACCGAGCGCCAGTTAGTGTTGAAATCAATTGCAAAGCGCAGCGCTGCGAGGCCTATACGGTTCTGAATTATTCAAAGTTATTAATTTACTTATCTGTGTGTGTATATATACATATAATTTTAAATTGATATATAATTGAATAAAGCTTTATAATAAAAATATATTTTAATAGTAATTAGAAATGAATAATATCATTAATAGTTTAAAGTGAATGAAAATGAATTTTTTTTTTTAAATAAATGAGCGAAATTTATTTTCTACCTTTTGTATTAGGTTAATTAATTGATTTTAAGAATTTTAATCATCTCGAAAGTAAATGAATATATATATATATATTTATAAAATAAAAAAAATAAGTACATATTTAGAAATTAAATATTTGTCGTATTTATTAATATCTAGTTCTTTTCAAAAGACTATTCATTTTCAGTCGTAGTTAAAATTTTGTTAAGCTTTAAAATTTCCTTAAGTATAAAGGAAATTTTAATACTAAGTATTAAATACTTTTAATATATTAAATATAAAATATTAATATATAAATATTAAATATTATAATTAAATATATAAATATTAAATATTATAATTAAATATATAAATATTAAATATTATAATTAAATATATAAATATTAAATATTAAACATTTTTAATATACTTGATTTATATATTGTTATAGCGTGCAATTGTAAGGTTGCAGCGACGAATAAAGAATTTAGAAAAAAATGGGAGTCCCAAGAGGGACGAGCAAACGTGAGATATATTTTAGAATGGGACACGGCGTACACTGAGCTTGCGTCTCATTATGCGCGCGATTATAAATCATCCTCGTCTCACGCGGAACTTCGTAGTCAGCTTTGATATAACGGAGGATTCTCGTTGTGAAATGAAGTCGCGTTTCTAAACTGGTATTAAGGAAATTGGGATAGTCAACGCGTATGATATGAAGCAAGGTCATTTGATAGGGCCGAACGAATACGGGTCATCTCGGCCATCTTTAGATTGGAGCTGGTGCTTGGGGGGCGCGTAACAGGCTGCTCTCCTCTGCGAGCGTTCTTCATAATAATCGTCGTAATAATAGCCCAGAATCATCCAGAGTTAGGCAAGTTTTCGATTAAAAAAAAAAAAAAAAAAAAACAGAAACGACAACGTCGTTCGAACGTACGTATTGACAAAAATTGTTGCTGGATCTTCTCGATCATCTTTTGCAAAGGAGCTACAGAGACACTCGAGTCTAAAATTTTGGCAGTTCCTTTAACCCTTTGCGCTGGCAACTGACTCGCGGACCATAACGAGCGACCGAACCCCGTATACAATGATTTGTCGCTTTCTTCATCTTTTGAACTCGTCGGTACGATATTCACTGGCTAGAAATGATCAAGAAGTAATAAACTTGTCATTCGTTTTGCCTGGTTTACATTTAAATATACTTAAAACCGAGAAAACGTTGCAATTTTTGGGCAAAAGATTCTCGTTCTAGAGCAAGAGGTTAACACTATCGGTAGGAAAGAATTTTTACAAAAATGACGGTGGGATATATCGATCAATTTATAGCTCTTTTGGAGTAGCTTCAGATTTTTATAATAAATGTGTTTCTTTCATTGTGCTGTGAACTCTTTCCTATTCCCCTGCACTCTGAGTTTCCTCTGACAGAATTTTTACACTTCGGGCGTCGATAATTCCAGTATTAAAATCCTGAATGAAGAATAAAATCCAAGAGAATCATTCGTACCGTTAATGGCTCGTAATTCGTTGCAGCTTGCAATTTGAAAACTTGCTTCAGTGTCATGAGAATTTTTGTAGCTGCTCGTGAAATAATAAATAAAACAACAACTGTAGTTTCAACGTTCATCTATGTCCTGTCCATTCGATCGTCGCGAAATCGATGGACACTTCCGTGTCAGATACGTTGGAAAAAAATAAAAGGACACGTGTACATATTGATCGTACGACTTTATCAATTCGTCGCTGTGTCATGTTATGAAATTCTTATCAATATTTCATGCTTCACCTCTGAGAAATATCATATTAATGTAGGCATTGTTTTTTCTCTCCCTCTTTCATTTTTTCTTTAAAAAAAAAAAAAAAAAAAGAAATAAATATTCGCGGTAATTTGCGATTGATGCACGAAGATAATTTCTCGTACACGTGATAGAAACCATAACGTGAACGTTTCTTTCTATGAAATATATTGCCATCGATCGTGGATAATTACGGGCGTAATAAATGCGATGTTTGATGTTTATAATTGGTCGTTGCGATTAATTATCGTTCCATAAATATGAAAGCTACTGTATGTTTTCTTTCTTTATGTCCGAGAGTTTCTGTTAATTACATCGCGCAGCTTCTGCCTCGCTTTTTAATCGCAGAATAAATACGGTGTCTAGTGAAAATTTCTGGTCTAAAATTCGTGATATAAAATGTACAGCTGTGTAAACGGCTCGTATGGTTGTGAGAAAAATGTAACGTTTCGTACAGTTGCTCGTTTGTCTTCTTATTTTCTTTTATAATTTTTATAATGATCGCGCAACTTGCAGTCGCAGAAATCTACCTACGTTCTGTCAAATTTTCACTACTTAAAGGAAATGAGGAATTTCAGACACATTTTGCAGGCACTAAATTATTTACGATCACTAGAACAAGGATACATATTCATCACATTAACACACGATGGAGGACTTATAGTGGCCTCAGAAATAAAAAGGTCGATCGTTTACGCGTGTTTAGGATTGTCAATGACTTGGAGCATTGTGTAATATCTTACATCAGGACGCAGTAGAATGTAATTGACGAGATTACAAACTTTCGAGTTTTTAATCTATCGAGAGTCTCTCTTTTTTGCGAATTAATTTCCCAAAATTACAATATTTCCTCAGTTTTAAACATATTCAAGTATAACCAAATGCACTGGCAAAACAAATGATAAATTTATTACTTCTCAATAATTTCTATCCAGTGATATCATACCGACGAGTTCAAAAGGAAAGCGACGAATTATTGTATACGGTTCGGTCACTCGTTATGGTCCGCAATCGGTTGCCAGCGCAAGTGATTAATACACCCGCAGTTAATAACTTGTCCGTTAAATTTTTTGCAAAAAGATTTGTTAATTGATACTCGGTAATCTACAAAAAAAAAAAAAAAAACAATATTGTGATTGTTCGTAGAACACATCTAGCAAGAGACATTTTCTTTCTAGGATATTCTAGATACGTGTAATGTAGATATTTGGCAACTTTCAAATTCGATTTTCTCGAAAACGAAGCGCCACTCGAGGTACAGTCACTTCACATTTTTGACTTATTTTTTCACGTAGAATCGTCTCCTTGTCAATTTTCTTACAGTTACCGGGACACTTTATATTTGTCAAATTTGAAATTCAATTTTTTTCCAAAACGAAGCGCCATTCGAGGTACAGTCACTTCACGTTTTTGACTTATTTTTTCACGTAGAATCGTCGCCTTGTCAATTTTCTTACAGTTACCGGGACACTTTATATTTGTCAAATTTGAAATTCAATTTTTTCCCAAAACGAAGCGCCATTCGAGGTACAGTCACTTCACGTTTTTGACTTATTTTTTCACGTAGAATCGTCTCCTTGTCAATTTTCTTACAGTTACCGGGACACTTTATATTTGTCAAATTTGAAATTCAATTTTTTTCCAAAACGAAGCGCCATTCGAGGTACAGTCACTTCACGTTTTTGACTTATTTTTTCACGTAGAATCGTCGCCTTGTCAATTTTCTTACAGTTACCGGGACACTTTATATTTGTCAAATTTGAAATTCAATTTTTTCCCAAAACGAAGCGCCATTCGAGGTACAGTCACTTCACGTTTTTGACTTATTTTTTCACGTAGAATCGTCTCCTTGTCAATTTTCTTACAGTTACCGGGACACTTTATATTTGTCAAATTTGAAATTCAATTTTTCCCCAAAACGAAGGTGCACTCGCCTCACGTTTCTGACTTATTTGTTCGCGTAGAATCGTCTCCTTGCCAATTTTATTATAATTACCGGGACACCGTGCGGACAACCATAGACTCGATAAGTTGAGAAACAGTTTGTTCGCAGCACGTGGCTGCTACATCGACGTGTTACGTCATTAGGGCACGATCTCGAGGGACGCGAGAGAGCAGTCAAATCGAGTTCATGGACGTAAAGCAGAGCAACGAGTGGCCCGATTGAAAGGTAGAATGGATCTACCAGGCATATGTGACATAGATGCGCATACTTGAAATGATCGACGTTAATGGGCAAACAACGCGAGTTACGCACGTAGTCCGGCGGTCATGGGGCAATTTAAACAGAGAGTCTGACCGAGTAATTTGTCAGCTACCTGCATCCACTGCCTCTTGCCTGGTCGGCGAGGGCAATAAGTGGTCGTCCTCCGTATCTTCAACCCTTTCTTCTAAACTAACTAAACGTCGTTCGACTAGAGCTCATCACTCACGTCATTTCCCAAAACTGAAGGGAAGCTGAAGTAGCTGTTCTACCTCTACTATAGATACTAGAGAGGTATAGTTATCAGCAGCTTGTGGTTTTAACAGAATATCAAAATGTTTTTTAGCGTGTTCGTCATCAACGATTTTAGAACGAATGAAAGCCAGAGGGGAAAAAAAATGCAATTAACGGCACGTGTTCGTTAATGGTCTAAGATCCCAAGCAAGATAATGATTCATAAATCCTCCGGCAATGTCCTAACGACTCCTGGCAGCGTATTGGTTACATTGCACGGGACACAATAAGCGTTGATTCGTACGCATTATACATTCTAATCAATCGTTCATTCAACGACGTGTACGAATACAAAATTCCTGGAAAGGGATTGTAAATTACCGTGCAACGTAATTTTATTCAAAATACGTGTCAATGCCACGTGCGATGAGAAAAATGTGGTTGGACGGCCGAATCGTCGGTTTTTGATTGGGGAAAAAAAAAAAAAGAAAAGAAAAAAGTGGCGGAATTCGTGTCGACGACTGTTGATGGAACGTCGCCGTGACACAAAACATATTTCCAGCTGGGATTTCCACCCGGTTGAAAGTGTCCGTTTCATCGAGAGATTCATTGCACGATAAATCGTACGTAATTTATTATCGGAATAACAGAGGAATGGGCATTAGCACGTGTCTGTAAATAGACGCCTATCCTAGTTGTTTCGCACTTTCACTCGAATCGTTCGCTTTTCCCGTTTTTTTTATTATTATTAAAGATCCCTTCCAGAAGAGAACTGCCGTCACAAGAAATTCTCTCGCGATTTTCACGAATTTGAGAAACGAACGAGTTTAGTTTTCAGTGGGATCTTCTACGCCAATTCGTACGAAACGCACATACACACACACACACACACAAGCAGAGCTGAAAGTTCTCTAAAGATTAATGCAATATTACGTGTTCTATTGTTTGCAGAAGGTAACAGTGTGCGGCCGTCGGACTTTCCAATCCAATTATTAAACGCAACGTTTGAGTTTCCAATTTAGACCACGTATTTGACTTTCCAATTTGGAAAAAATATATATATATATATTATATACCAGGAGCAAACAATTTCGCAAAATTAACAGCCTATTCGTTCCTCTTTCTCTATTTGTCAATCGAACAGTTTTGAATATTTAATTTCGTCGCATGGATATTTCGACAAATCGATTCTCTCTTCTCCGCTTCGTGGTCTATTTTTGAACCTGAACATGAAAACTCGGAATTTAAAATTCAATTTAGAATTTTTCTCAGAAATAACACTGAATATTGTTGTATAGTCTTCGGTGCTTTCGTTTCTCTCAGGTCAGGAAACCAAATATTGTTCCGGTAACTCATAGTCTGTAAAATACAACGACGAATGAAATCTCAAAAAAAAAAAAAAAAAAAAGGCAAGCAAGTTCCAATAATTTATTGTCACCGTTATATTTGGTAAAATTATCATTAATCGATAACGTCAGTAAATTTACGTGTTTTCGTGCCATTTTCGGTCTTTTTTTTATCTTATCTTAGATGCAAATACGTGAAATTGACAAACGAATATTGATTTACCTCCCTCCCCAATAAATAGAATTACAGATCTTTATCGTACCACGTTGGTTTTCTGTTTTATTAATTATTCACCTACTTCTCCTCTGTTCGTGCTAATCGTTGAAACACTCCTTCCTGGTTTTTGTTTCTTTTTTCAATTTTAAAACTGTACGAGCAAGTTCTATTCGACGGAATAATTAATCGCGGAAGTTCCAAAATATCTGTTGCATGCGTAGAGATTTTCCAAGCAGATAACCACATTACTTATCGTCAGTCAATGTTACAGCAAATATTTTAAGTTCGAGTGATGAGATCTTTAGTTGAGTTTGATTTTCACGTAGAAGAAATAGTAAGTAAACAGCAATAGTAGAAAATTTTTATGTTGCGTCAGCTTTCCAATATTTACGAAAATTCAACTGTTGATGCGATGTGATTCGCAAAGAGATAATAATTATTCTCTTCTCTAGAAACAAAAAAAAAAAAAAAGAAAAATCACTGTGCGCATAAAACGTAAAATTTTATTTTATAATTTATGCAATAGTTTTCTCCTACATTAAACGAGATATTTTTCCAATAGCTCGATTCATTAATTCCTCTTTCTTCGTAAAAAGACCAGAGATAACACGCGCAAACACTCAATGTAAATTGACAAATCATCTTGATCCTCGCCGATGACGTATACTTCTGTTTGCCTAACAATTTCATACGTCAATTAAACCGAATCCAGCACGCTTGTGTCAACGGGTATTTCAACACGTTTGACGTACACAGTTGACGTAGTTTCTAATACGTTATTAATTATTACGAAACGCTAGTTAACGTTTCGTAATTTAAAGAAATGCTAACCTGCGAGTCTGTTTTATCATCTGTGTTTTCATATTGGCGAAGAAGTACATAATTCCTGTGGTTTTGTATTAGAGGCCTTGTATCAGACATTACAGCTGATTACAATTGATGAACAAGTACATAATTCTTCGCTTTTGTGCTCGAACAGAAAAAAGAAACTCGAAATTTCGATTTAATCGTAATCAACAAAATAACTTCCACCAATTATTAATAAGCTCCTGACTATTCGATCTATCAATTATCTTCAAAGCGGTGGAAAATGCGGAAAATTTCCAAAGAGATTACTTTCCATAAAACACAAAGAACATAAATAAAGGGAGAGAACGAGTCTGGTAAAAAGCGAAGATTGCCAGATTTCCCAGTCACTCCAGCTGGTGGCAATCAGCGGATCAATGGTCAAATCATTTCCAAGGAGACGAGACTCGGCTCTGCTATTGTACCTTCCCGGAAAGTAGAGGGGAACGGATCACCGAACAGACAGACATTAATGATTCCCCCCGTTGTAATACGTGGAACGAGGCAGGGAGGAGTAGGCGCGAGAGCGTGGTTTGCAGAACCGGTTAAACTCCCGCGACAACCTTGAGGAGAGAAGTCTCAGCAGCCGAGGCGAAGCCGAGAGGCAGACCACGTTCCCAACGCGGCGGGGAAGAAGCCTTACAAATTCTAATGGGCAAGTTCACGGTTCCTAAGTCCGTTTACCACCGGTGATCGTCCACTTCTTCGTCGTCCACACACACACACACACACACATGCAAACAGGTTTTTCGCAACTACGCCCTCTGGCGAACGATCTCAAGTATATGCAAATTTCGAAACATTTTTGTTGAAACCACGTTTTACTCAGATCGAAGCTTCCTCTCCTAATTACTCTCCTTTTACTTGAAAACGTTTATTATTAAAATTGCGCGAGTAGGCAGTTTTCATCCTGTTTAGCTTTATTTGCAGCTACGTGCTTCTATATTGTTCTCTTCAGTATAAGCTCATCAAGGAGGCGTTGTCGCGCTACTCAGATTTGGTATTTTGTATTTCAGCCTCCTTTCTTTTCGTTTGAACCTAAACTACGTGAACCTGTAAATAGGTAGTTTGTTTAGTTTTATTTATACTTCTACATAGTCAGATCAAGGAAACGCCATGGCGCTGATCAGATTTGGTATTTTGTATTTCAGCCTAGTTTCCTAATTACTTTCTTTTCGTTTGAACCCAAACCACGTGAACCTGTAAATAGGTAGTTTTCATTCTGTTTAGTTTCATTTATAATTTCTACGTACATAGTTACTTCAAGGTATTCAACACGGTTTTTAGTACTATACAGTGCTGCTCAGATTTTGGGTCGAATAGTGCTCAATTTACATACTGCAGCTTCGTCTCCTACTTACTTTCTTTTCAATTAAACCTGAACCGTTTTTCTCCGCTCTATCTACTTTTATTGCGTTGCTTGGAATTTTTTTCGCAGTTACGTCAAGGAAGCGGTCTTAAAATAAAAAAATGGCACCAAAACGGATCTTTAATAAAAAAAAAAAAGAAGAGATTTTAAACGCCCATTGTGCATAGAAACGGTAGAAACGTGTCTGAAACTTGATTCAGTTTCAGATCTTCTCGAACGAAACCCATTTCCCATCGATAGATGGCTGGATCGTACGAGTGTCTTGATAAAACGATCGTTGTTCCACGTGTCCGGCCGCGATCGATTTCATCGATAATGCAACCGGTCTTTGCCTTGCTTTCGAGATTTTAACATCGAACGTTAAACGAAACAATGCAAAGAGCGAGAGGAAGTTCGCAGTGCGATAAAGTGCGCGAGGATAAATTCATTTATCAACAGGATAAATTCATTCGGAGGGAGATGGAAAACTACAGCGTTACACACGCTTACATACGCGACGAGCGTGTTTTACTTTTTCCTTCTGCGCGTTCCTACGCTTTTAATAACTTGCGCCGGCAACTGGATTGCAGACCATAACGAGTGACCAAACCGTGTACGATAATTCGTCGCTTCCTTTTTGAACACGATATGAATATCACTGGATAGAAATTATTGAGAAGTAATAAATTTATTTGTTTGTTTTGCCTGAGTTGTACTTAAATGTACTTAAAACCCAAAATTGCAACATTTCCTTAGTTTTAAGTACATTTAAGTATAATTAAGTAGAAATAAACAAATAATAAACTGGCCCGGGTTACACTTAAATGTACTAATTAAAACTGATTTATTGTCCCAAGATTGCAATGTTTCCTTTAGTTTTAAGTACATTCAAGTATAATTAAGTAAAAAACGAATAACAAACTTTATTACTCCTCGATAATTTCTATCCAGCGGTGTCGTGCCGACGAGTTCAAGATGAAGAAAGCGACGAATTATTCGGTCGCTCGTTACGGTCCGCAATCCAGCTGCCGGCGCAAGTGGTTAATATCGGCGGTATCCCTGGCAGTAAGAAAAAAAAAAAAAAAAAAAAACGGGGATAACGATAATTTGTATTGGCGAGGAGGATAAAAAGGCTGGAGGCATCGTCTCCTCCGGAGGCATTTACCGGCGGAAACCAGCGACAATCCGAAGGATCGGGAGAGCGAGAGACGAGAGAGAGACTCGAGGGTGTGGCGAGACGGACATCGATGAAGCGATTCTCGATAACGTCAACCCGGTAGAGGCGAGAGGGGCGGCCCTTGAAAATCGTATTATTCATCACACGGCTGGCTAGCTCTGATGAAATAACGGGTAACGCGCGCTGCTTAACCAGCGCATGCCAACGTACTATAAATAATCGCGCGGACCCGTTTCCTGCTGCGCGTCTAATGCGCTGCCACGGACAAAGTGATGTTTAGCCTGACGAGCACGCTCGGTAAGAACCGGACGCGAGAGGAAAATCCGTGGCACCACCTGCCCCAACACCCAACGCTTCCTCCGATCGCTGAGAACCTTCTTCTTATTTTTCCCCAGATCGTGGGGCTTACTCTCTCTCTAGCGATTGCAAACTAGGCTAACGATTCTAAGAATGCCCGATTGGCACGAAAATCTCAGAGGCGTTCGCATTCGGCTACGAGCGAAAGCAGAAAGAGAGGAACGGAAATTCGACGAAACACGTTTTCTCGGAGCGTTAATTAAGCGAAACGGGGGAAATGAGAAAGAAAAAAAGTATCGGCGAGCGAGATTCGAAAGGGGGAAGAGAGCGAAAGGAAGATTTATTAGCCAAAAGAGCAACGTGGAGGATTAATAAAGCACAAATGTCCGGCCGTATCCCCGACATTGAATAATTTATGATCGCGGGAGGGAGGGAGAGAGAGAGAGAGAGAGAGAGAAGATCGGGCGGTTCGGGGAAACGAAACTGAACTAGAACCCGGACTCGCTGGAATCTACTTTCACGGCTGTTCACTTTGCGTCCGGCGTCCAACGCGGTGATAAACTCGAAACTTGTATCCTGGAACTGTTTCTGCTCCGCTGGAATTGCCAAATACCTCGATACGACCTCGTTTTTTTTATAATTTTTTTTTCTTTTCAGTTGCGTACACTTCATTCGGTCATTTTTTTTTTTTTTTTTCAACGACACGAGAAAGATAATTGAATTTCTGACAGCGTGGAATTATTCATTAGGATCGAATATTTCGTTGCGATTACTTTGCAACGCGAAAGAAAACCTGCAGAAGAGACATCTTTTAGAGACAGTGTGATGGTTAACGAAATTTTTCAAAATTTTTTGGATCTCGACTGGAACTAGGTTGCAATCGATAATACTTTCGCGGGCGTTCGTTTCGTACCGTGTAACGCGACGATAAGGTTGAAATTTATATCCCGAAATTCCCGTGGGAACGCAGGATGCAACACACACAGTTTTGATACCGCTGCGTTTCTACCTGTTCCGTGCAGAGTACACATCCATCATGCGATATATCTCTATTATTTTTTAAAGAGATTTTTCACTACTAATATCGTAACTATCAAATCTTTCTAACCGATCACGAATAGTTTTTAAAATTAGAGAAGTTTAAATTCCAGAGTAGTTTAAATTCAAAAGAATTAAGATTTCTCATTTATTTTTCTACCTAAGAAAAATAACCACCTTACTATCAGTTTGTACAATAATTATTCGAACACTGTATATTTGGCAAATATTCAAATTTAATTTTCTCGAAAGCGAAACGCCACTTACTCGACGTTTTTTTACTCACTTTTTCCTGTACAGTCATCTCCTCATCAATTTTAGTATGGTTACCAAGGCACCCATATTATATTAAATACAATACTTTAATATAAATTTTTACTATATATATTATATTTATGTTACTATATAAATTTTATTATATTTCTTTTATTATATTACTATATATATTATATTATATTTATATTACTATATTACTATTTTACTATTTAATATTATATACTATATAATATTAAAGTATTAAAGTATTATATTAAAATATTATATTATATCATATCAATTACAAATTTGAAATTCAATTTTCTCGAAAGTGAGGCGCCACTCGACGCCTTTTTTTTACTTCATTTTTTTCACATGTAATCATCTCCTCGTCGTTTTATTATGATCACCGGCGCGCCTTACGTAACAACAGTCATGGGTGTTTCACAAAAAGACTTCCTCGAAGGATTTTCCCGGAACAAACAGGGAGGAAAATTAATTCAGCGAACGATCAGTTTGCTGTACGGATCACCGACGAGGAATCTCGATCAAACACGAAGGCGGACGCCTAACAGATTCCAGCTGCTGAGCACGCTTCTTGCGTAAGAGTTAAAAGATGTGCCAATAGGCATTAGCCTGATTTATATAATCTCGAATAATTTAATAAATCGGTCGGCGAGGCTTCGATCGACTCGCATTAAAAGTGACCCGGCGGTGTGTCTCGTCGTGGAAATTGCCGGGCCAAGTGGGATATTGACCACCACGCGGAGACTATATCGGCAACTCTCTTGGGGCACTGATGCGTGCACCCGGGTCATCCGCAGAGAGAGAGAGAGAGAGAGAGACCGAAAAAAACTTTCACGCACGGCCACGTTCGACCATTTTTTTTTCCTCTTTTTCTTTTTCTTTTTTTTTTTCTTTTTTTTTTTTTTTTTTTTTTTTTTTTTTTTTTTTACTGCCGGAAAAGTCGAGACGATCGATGGCTACCTGAGCCAACCGAGGGACTGGTCTACTCTGTTAGGCTAGCATTTAAATTCCAAGCTCCGGGTTTTTATGACTTCCGCGTCTTTTCGCGAGTAACATGGACGAAGTGTGAAAATTTCTACTATACGAAGAAATTTGTACAAATTAGAGTTTATCAATAATAATAATAACAACAACAACAATAACAACAATCTAAATTTAATAAAAATAGAAAAATTATATATTTATATATTTTTTTAGATTTATATACTAAAAATAGAAAAATTATATATCTATATATTTTTTAGATTTATATACTAAAAATAGAAAAATTATATATCTATATATTTTTTAGATTTATATATTAAAAATAGAACAATTATATATTTATATATTTTTTAAATCTCTTCTTTTTCATCATGGTCTAAGAGCGATTTGCGGATGTTTTCGCTGCGTTTGTTTGAAAAGAGATTCTAAACCGTGGCTTTCGCGGGCAATCGGGGAAAGTACAACATAACCCTTCTCTGCAAGCCTAATTGCGGCACGCTAGACGGCAAATTCGTTCATTATTCTCGCCTCGTGTTGTACGTGACGCTTTGATGATTACTTAATATATGTTATCCAGCGTACAAACGGTTTGCAAACGCATAATCGTGGTAAAAATCACGAGCAGCGTATGATACGCTGATTAACCGACAATTAGTAATCGGGCACGATCTGCAATCTTGTGCAATTAATTAATGATAGTGGTCATTAACGCTAGAACCATCATAGTTGGTCACAGTGAACAATTTGCAATTTCTCGCAGAGAAATAACTACGTAAATGTACAGCCATGGTGCACTTGGCGTGCAAAAATTTATAGTTATAATACTGTATGTTAATTTAATAATTTATATAATATATACATAATATATATTATAATATATAATTATTAATATAAAATTTATAGTTGTAATAATTTATGTAATAATATATATAATAATTATAATATTGAATTATATAATTATTAATACAAAAATTTTAGTCGTGATACTGTATATTAATTTAATAATTTATACAATAATATATATGATAATTATAACATATAATTATTAATATAATAATGTATATTAAATACATTATTATTACACATATTATATTATTATAATTATAGTTATAGTACAAATTATATTATACATATTATATAATTTATATACATATTATACATATTATATACTATATACATTATATTATATAATATGTATAATACGTAAATACATTAAATACATTATTATATAAATATTTAAGTATTCAAACATTTCAAATCTTCACAGTCCTTGAACCTTATCCGTCGTACTTTCCATTTCATATCGTTTTCTAGTTAACGTAATCAAGCAAAGTCAACAATGTCTCTCTTATCACATTTCTCCTCTGTAATCTGCGTTTTTCAAGTGCTAGTACAACTAATCGCAAATCATCATGTGGAGAGCAGCTAATCTCAAATCACAGCGACGGCCACTTACAAAACTTAATACAACGGTGAAAAAACAAATGATTATCAGCACTCGACAGCCGTCTGTGATGCGTACTGCCCGTTCCGGGAATGATAACTGCGTGAAAAATGCACTTTCGCAACTGCAATCGATTTTGTCCGGTGAATGATATCGAAAAGGGGGATTTATTATGTTCACATCGGGCTACGTGCATACCGCAACAGGTGGCATAAATGGGGGATAGTACTAGGTGATCCTCGATAGGATCTACAGCGGCGAGGGAGGATCCGAAAAATGAGATTTTCCGTGATTTAAGGAAAAAAAAAAAGGTCGCTTGGACTCTTCGGAGAATATATAATACGTAACCGATTACAAAACCTAGTTTTCTTAACTTACTCGAAGCCCGTGTCGCATCAAGTTCTACGCTTACCGAGTGTAATCCAATCAGTGACGTACCACGCGCGCTTTTAAAGGGAATTGACGTTGACTGCGCTCGAAACTGCAAATGAAACGAAGAAGTGGCTCGTTTTAACATTTCAATTCCCCAAGGATTCGGTCAATACCTTTTTTTCCGTATATTTCGCCTACGAAAATCCCACAATTTCGAAGCTATCGTCAAACGAGCAGGCATTGGCAAGGTAATTAGCTCATTGGCATGCAAAGTCCGTCAGGCAGCTAGACGAAGAAGGCAAGGAAAGACGTCTGGGAATCCAGAAAATACTGGACAGAACCGAGGTGCGTTTACAGACGCCGAAGAGTGTATTATAAATAGACCGAAGGATTTTCATGCGCTTCGTGAGAAATCAGAAAAATGCGACGACAGTAGCTTTTGCAACTGGATCCACGATGCAACATTGCTATTGAAGCGAAAGGAATTTACGTGTTCAGAGAACTGATACGCGGAACTTGGTTAGAAAGGGGCACTTGGTAAGATCTAGGAAAGGAAGTGTCAAGTCTTCTCAACCGAGAGAACTGAGGGACGAAGGGGGGATTCTAAGGGGACCCAAAGGTGTGTCTACAGGCACCGAGGAACCGTATATCATAAAACTATAACGCTTATTAAACCAAACAAAGAGGCTGAGAAAAGACAAAGAGGGCCGGCGGGAGGGACAAAGCAAGCCAGACGTGAATCAAAGAGATGCACCTCGGGGTTGCCAGAGGGTGTTCCAGAGTGTGTCAGGAAGGCTGAGCAACTTTCTAGACTTCCCTGGAAGATCCAGAGTGTCTCTGGGGGTTGTCAAAGGGTGCTCGAACGCCCCCAAAAAAAGAAAAAGACGGAAACAGCGCAGGGTTCGCGAAGCAGAAATAAATCAGCAGAAACTTCACTTCGCACAGCCAACAAAATTGGGATATTTGCGCCGGGCAACTGATTGCGGACCATAACGAGCGACCGAACCCGTATACAACAATTCGCCGCTTTCTTTTTCTCGCGAACTCGTCGGTACGAGTATCACTGGATAGAAATGATTGACAAGTAATAAATTTATTATTTGTTTTGCCTGTGTTATACTTAAATATACTTGAAACTGAGAGAATGTTGCAATTTTCGGACAAAAAATCCTCGACGTGCGCGGGGCAAAAGGTTAACCCCAGAGCGTTTAATCGTTGCGACGAAACGTTCATATTTAGGCGAACAATATGAGGTACTCATTGCTCGTTAGACAGCAAATCGATTCAAATTATCCGGAAATGAATGTTTCATGTCACGTGTACCACGGACCGATGCTATTACGGTCGTTACACCGTTTACAACGGTCACGTTTTATTTTCCATTCCGGCTTTATCGATTACGTCGAGGCTCTTTCCTCTCCGGTGTCGCCGTTTCGCTAGATATCCCGGCGTTAGAGTGGCTTTTTGACCGGTCGCTCACCTCCACCTTGCTCCCTGAACGTACCGCGTCCAATTATGATAAATTGGCGATAGAGGCCGGAGGAGGAGGAAATAGTCCTGGCTACGTCAATTTTTTCAATACGTGCCACGTATTGGGAAATTAAGAAGATGAGGGCATTAAAAACAAGAAACGTTAACCGAAAGATTTACTAAAAATTGCATATATAATTACGTAGATAAACTTCCAGGAGGAGAAAACTGATTGCGAGTATTACCTCTCATCTCCTTTCAGGTTCCAGCCGTACAACATATTCCAATGCATACTGAAATCTATGAATAAATATGGTTTAACTTTCTACTATTAGAGACAAATTCTTGACACATTTAACTGCCATAGATAGTGGCCAGTATGTCAGCTTTTTTCCATTTTCTCCGTCGATCTAACGACGGCCTCTATTTCTAGGAAACAGCATCAACAAGTTTCCCAATGCACACAAGTGCGTGATTACTTTCACGAAAAGGCTCGTCCCCCTCGTCATCTTTTTCTCTGTTCTCTTCTTCTTCCTACTGTTCCGTCTGTGCGATACTGATTCGAAGATAACAAAGGCACGTACATCTTCGCACGATAGTTAGGCCTGATGCAACTGACGATTACGTAAGACTTTCATACGACCCACTGACACCCACGGGCCCGGCTTGTTTTACTTTCGACTACTGGCAGCAACTGAACGTACATCTCCGCTCTGGTCGCATTGAAAGACGAAGAAAGTGGCCAGACCTCTTAGACTTTCCCCATTTTCACGGTTCCTCGCGGGCGCACTTTCCCGCGAGCACTCGGCCACGTAGCCTGCCGATATTATTTAAAACCTCTTGCGCCGGAATGACGTGCCACGCGAATTTCCTGTCCCAAAATTACAATATTTCCCCAGCTTTAAGTATATTTAAGTATAAACCCAGGAGACACAAATAATTTCTATCCAGTGACATACCGGCGAGTTCAAAAGGAAAGCGACGAATTATTGTATACGGTTTGGTCACTCGTTATGGTCCGCAATCCAGTTGCCCGGCGCAAGTAGTTTAGGAGAAACCGAGTGAAATGCGTTCGCGCGTCTTCTTTTGCTCTTTGGTCACCCGATATTGGACATTTGGAATCTTCCGAAGATTCTAAGACGAGCGAATCACGCGCGTAACTTGTTCAAACATTATACACCGTTCAAATTATGCGTCTGTTTAATACAAAAGTTGGGTATGGTTTTTAACGCACGAAAAAAATTGATTTTGCCCCCCTTGAGACCATACAACTTTCGTAATTAAATAATTTTTCGCTAGACGCATAATTTAAAAGTTATTTCTGGTGTGCACAGTCACGCGATTCATTTTCTTTTCTTTTTTTTAATGTTTTAACCACTTGCGCTGGCAATTGATTGCGGACCATAACGAGTGACCAAATACGTATACAATAATTCGTCGCTTTCCTTTTGAAGTCGCCGATATATCACTGGATAGAAATTATTTGTGCATCTGGGTTAGGTTTGGGTTAGGTTTGGTATTGAGAAGTAATAAATTTATTTATTCTGCCTGGGTTATACTTAAATACACTTAAAACTGAGAAAATATTGCACTTTTGGGACAAAAAATTCTCGACGTGGTACGTTATATTAAGGTCGCTGCTCAGGTCAATAAAGTATATAATTGAAAAGATGAATTAGGATTAATTTGATTAATACCAGTAATAATGTTAGTTAGTAACAGTAATATATGGCAATCTGATTATAATATCGCAATAAATCAGAAACTCTGATGCCAATCGCTTCGACTGGTCAACTCTCCGTCTCAAGACGATTGAACGATCTCTCGAAAAGGAAACGATCGGGAAGGGACTAACCAGGCTCAGATAACAGATAAAAACCGCGTCCCTGAGCGTCATCATCATTATCGTTCGCTCAACTTTGCGTCAACGTAAGACAGAAGGCCGAGCTTTCACCTTACCATCGTCCCCGTTTCTAGTTTCCCCTCCGACGTGTCGGGCGTCAAGGTCGTTTCGAGGATGTTGGTCGACCTCTGCGTCATTCCGGATGGAATATGCATGCCGATCTACCGCCGACCAACCGGGTGGCGTATATACACGGCCATGGTAAATATTTAATAATCTGCACAGCACACGCGTGGAGTTCTTTGCGTGCGTAACTCGTTAACCATGAGAAGAAGAAGAAGAAGAAGAAGAAGAAGAAAAGAAATGTCGCTCGTCTGTCAGATTGGATGACTCAGACGATGAGGCACACTGATTGTGAGTGCTAATAATTGACAAGAGGTGAATTATTATCAATCGTAGGGAAATTCATAAGCACGTCTACACATTCTGAGAAAATCGAAAATTTGAAAACTTGCTAAATTTGATATGCGCTTGGCCAATTTCGAAGCAAACAAGTACGACGAGTGGTGAGGAGACAAATGAGTTTCTTGGTTTTTGAAAAACATTTACCCGAGTATGATGTAAAATTACAGTATAAATATAAAATTCGCGTAAACTTGTGACTTTTCATTCTCATAGAGTAGCACTACTTGGTCGTTTTATTTTATTTTATTTTCCTTTCTTCTTGCCAAAGTAAATTTCCATTTCGCTCGTTTCATCCTCAGAGACTTGTGAGTTTGTTCAAGATTCGATAATTTGCTCATAACCACGATTATGGAGGCTGGCAGACGAAGGAACTTCGTCTGAAGGATTCCCTAAGGATCCTATCAAGTCTCCTCTATTATCTCGTTGTTTCTTTAAACACTGATTATCGACTTCCGCCTAGCCGGCTAGTTCAAGATTTTGCAAGTATATATATTCGTGGCTATTCGACAGTCAACGTTCCCCATGGTGGTCATATCAGAGAAGGAAATATGGGTAACAACATGTGTAATTGATGATGTGAAAACTGCAGAAACCACGCTGTTGATTTTATCGAAGTCCCCTTCCTTCCTACTGCTTTCTTTGAATATTGATTAGCTCGCGCGCGCACACACACATACACGTCGCCGCGCACTTCCTTTGGGGGGTGAATTTCGAAACTTTATTTCGCTTTATTTTAACCGTGCATATTTTTAAATTAAATTTCACCTTTCATTCAAGATTTTTCACATTTTGCAAATTTTCATGCCCGGACTAAAATTTTCTGGCTCAGTTTACTTTGACGCGCTGATTTTTACATTTTCACCTCGCTTTATTTCAGTCGCCGAGGCTTTCAAATTAGATCTCATTTTCTACTAAAATTTGACATTTTCTAGCTTCTGTGCTGCTCGGACGAAATTTTCAAATTGGGGTATTAAAAATTTTCCGCAACACTGATTCGTCAGAGTTTTCAGTGGCTGTCGACAACGTTAGATTTTTGGAAAGCGTCAGTTTAAAAATTTAGGAGACTTCGGAGTTTCGAGTGTTTAATTTTGTTTGAGAAAGTTATTTCGAGCAACCCCTACGGAGATATTCCATCACAGCAAAAATAATAAAGGTAATAAATAGGTCAGGTTAAATTTATTTGGAATATCCAACGCTCAAATAAATTCAGTCGCGGTAAAAATAGCGTAGGAACACTAAATCAATCGGGACCGACTTTGCAGGTAAGTTGAACTGGGTTTAAAGACTGAGTTAGAGCTTTAAGTTGGGTCAAGTTTGAGTTAGAGTTTTAGCTCAAATTTCGAGTAATTTACGTAAAGTTTAAACTCGTTTAGGTCGAGGCTAGTTGCAATATCGCATTAACAGTCTCTAAAATTTTGCCGAGAGATAAAATAATGATGAAAAGAAACCTTGTATAAATAAAGTTCCTTGTATAAGTAAAGTAAACAAATCATGCTTATTGATATAAATATACAAAGAGTAACGATCAAACCTCGTACATTTATTAGAATTGTAGATAAGGCTCAGAGTTTATTTTTACATGTATCAAAGACTACAAGGCAAACATAATATTAAATATGTAGATATATTCAAACAAACGCGATATCATCTAATCATGCGATGTCAAAATTATGTACCAAACTTTTTATCGACGGTTACGTGAAAGTGGACGAGTCATCAAAAAAATGTATATTAAACATATGTGTGTTTGTATATTAAATATTGCTGTAATATCGCTGTCATAGTACGTTTACATTTGATTCAGATAGTATAAGTTAAATTTCGATACACTTCTTAATTTCCTATTTTAAATTACATTTTGCTCTATATACATATATATATCTGATTAATATGTGATTTTCCAGAGTCTGTTTATAAAATTCTCATCTACTCTGCACAGTTCACTCTCTTTTTAGAAACCAGAATAACTTCCAATAAAATCAATTTAGGTCAACTTCATACTCATGAACATTTACAGTTACACATAAACATTTTTAGTGTAATTTCCACACTTTTCAGTTATCTCAGTTAAGATCAACCAGTGAATAGTCTGCAATAGTGCAGTTGATTAATCTTGTGTAGTTTCTATCCGATCTGGCGGTTTTATACAGTTGAAAGATTATTTTCTCGCCGTTTTCCAATAAAATCGGCCAGATTGTCCGGCTTCAAGTGAATTATGAAAAGTAGCCTGGAAACGATCTACTTTTACGGCAATTGGACGACGGTAACCCCAATTTCACGTATTACGAGCCGATGGCGTCGAATTACATACAGGCACCGTATGGCACACACGTGTTGTAGTTGACCACCGTGCGCCGATATTTTAACTCTTTCTGGCCGAAAAACAATCTCCCTATGCGGGTGCCATTTTACGTAAACTACATCGCCGTGTATTTACGTGCGCTTGTACTTTATTTGCCTCTGGAGCTGGCCAAGTTGGTCCCTGGCAAGCCTGGACCTCGTAAGTAATCCGACTCGCCCCTCTATCCCCAAAAAGCTAAAATATTTCGTTAACCTCTTGCGCTGGAATGACGTGCCACGCACGTCGAGAATTTTTTGCCCCAAATTGCAATACTTTCTCAGTTTTAAATATATTTAATAATGTAATATATATATTAATATAATATATTAATTTTTATTAAATATATTTAATAATATATTTATTTTAATATATATATATTTAATAATAACCTAGGCAAAACAAATAATAAATTTATTACTTTTCAATCATTTCTATCCAGTGATATCATACCGGCGAGTTCAAAAGAAAAAGAAAGCGACGAATTATTGTATACGGTTCGGTCACTCGTTATGGTCCGCGAGCCAGTTGCCAGCGCAAGGGGTTAAATTCTCTGGCGGCATTTCTCCCCCCCCCCAAAAAAAGATATCAAACAAAAGGGGAGCAAACGTGAACTTCTCGACAAATGAGATTTTTTTTTGGTTAATTCACGTCTGAAAAACTTTTTTTCCCCCCGAAGTTTTACCGGTGGATTCAAATGTTTCAGAAAATGTCTAGGAAAATCCTGGGAACTCAAGGAACAGGAGGGTACAGTCTTTTGACCTAACAAGCAAATTTATTCCCCCCTCCGGAATTACGTAATTAATTGCCGAGTCTATTTGGCGTCTGTAAAGGCGCCTCTTAAGGCAGAAACTGTGCCATTCAACTCTGTTACCCGGATCGTCAGTGTTTGATAAAAGGAGCCGACGATAATCTTGTCCCGGTTGCATTTCTGATTACGCGTATCGGGAGTCTGCGATTCTCCTCTCTTCCCCCCTGTTCAAGAATCTGCATGCTTTGAGGAAACAGATGAAGATAAGCCGGAGAAATGTAGGAATTTATGCGGCGACTCCTCGGTGCCCGGTAAACCCGCGCTCGATAAGGTCAGGCCCCGTTTCCTGAGAGAAAGACACGGCTAATATCCAACGAGGCGAATATCAATAAACGATCGGCAGCTGGTATATTGCGTGCCAGACTATGTGTGAGTCATTTTAAGTGGCTGATAAAGGGAGAGAGAGAGAGAGAGAGAGAGCCAAATGGACGAAACGTGGATATAACGGGACTTCAACGAACCGGTTAAAATTAATTTCTCGTTCTAAATACTTCCGCTCTATCACTCGTCTCGAAGTTAGGCTGAGCTTCGCCGAGAGATCGACGAAATTTTCAGCCGGCCAAAGGACGATGCCTTGGAAAATTTCCCTCTTCCTTTTTTTCCTAGGCTTCCTGTGTGCCAACATTTAGGTCAAACCACGCCATAGCCTGTTCTCTCGTTAAAGAACAAAATTCAATAATGTAAAAATTCAATATGTAAACTGATTGCAGTTGAAACGTTGGCCTTTCAACCCCTGTTCAATGAAGTTTCGAAACTTCGACGTCCCGTGTGACGTTACCGGGCAAAACAGCGAAAGGATTAATGGACTAAAATACGTAGAAAAATGAGCGTGAATTTTATTCACGATCGAAGAAGAGAAAGAAAAAAAGCAGGTCGATTTAAATTGAAGCGATAAAGGAAGAAGTTATCAGCGAGAAAGCGAGGTTTTCATTTTGCTAAGCATTGAAAAAGTGGGATTATAATCGTCGTTAGAAATATGCACACAGTGCGTGGATGAATCAACGGACGAGTGAGCTCGCTCTCTCTCTCTCTCTCTATCGATTATAATACTCCCATTTCCTCCCCTCGAACTTATTCAACAAAGCGAGCCAGCCGGCACGCAAGCTTCGCATTCGAGTATTTTTCTGTACAGTTCATTCACTAATGCTTCTCACGAGGCCGACTCGCGCGCGTTGCCCGTCGAGGACAATTACCTTTCCTAAATCACGAACATTCCCCGCGTATTTCAAGTAAAAGTTGCCATAATTCCGGTTATTAAACTTCCCCGCCTACGAGAAAAATGAAACAGCAGGAATAAAACGAAGGTAGACAAAGGAGACGGTAAAAGTATGATGTAACGAATGACCTGCGTCGCACGCGACGAATAAGGATAGTGACATTTCTTTTTCGTCGGTAATTTATCGCCGAGTCTTCTCTTGCGCGATAATTTAATTCAACTATTAATATTACTCATTGAGTAATGGCTATTGCCAGTTTGTTCCTTCACGTTATAAACAGAGAACGATCAAATGTTCGACCGATTGTAAAATTTATTTGTTACTGTTACAAGTTGTAACTCGTGGCTTGTAAATATATAATCGTACAGTAGCACCGAGATATTAAACAAATGGTGATCATTGCATCCTGATTGGTCAATATTGTGCAAGCTGTAATATTGTACGTTCGAATTTTAGAAGTGTTTGCAGTTAAAATTGTAGAGATACTTAAATTTAAACAGACTTTCTTGGAGTGGCGTACTAATGGTTTAAACCAATATGGTTTGGACCATTAGTAGCCTATTTATAGTTGGGATAATTTATGGAACTGACGATAAAAACGTACTGTTGAATTTATTTAAAAATAAATTATAATATTGAGATTGCAAGAAGTGCTGCAATAAATAAGTCTATTTTATCTTAGTTTATGTATCTTTAGTTATTTTTCCTATCTTTTTAAAAGACATTGAGTATTTATTAGGAAAACTCATCACTATTTAGACGTGAACCATCACTAGTTAGATATGAAATAAATTTTTTCAACAATACTTTTAATCACTCGGTATTGCAAACTGTGATGTTTAGCTACCAATGCCAAATATAAATATCACATGTCCTCATTTTTCATTCGTATCACGTACAGTGTTACGTCCAAGGATTTTGCATACTCTATTCTTACTTTACATTGGGCAACGGTAAAAGAAAAAAAGATATTCTAAATGTTTATTGAGAATTTGAAGCGTCATCGATGATTATTATACCTTACCACAAAATCTCAATCTTAGCAAGTTGATATTTAAACAAGTAAACATTATCGTAACCTTGTTCAACTCACCAAACAAAGCAATTTCAATTTATTATTATTTTGAAACAATATGAGAGTGAGAGAAATCGTTTCTTCTATTTCCAGCAAGGGAAACTTCCCAATCCGGAAATTCAGAAAATTATGAAACTTTAGGAATAAGTAGAGCATACAGAGGTATGCACGGTGCAATTTCTTTTTCCGCGGAAATTCACTCTGAGAAATTGTTCCTTGAAAATTTGGTTGTTTCTCGAAATTTTATGTCGTTTAACTCGTAAGCTAGAAAAGATAGGGGCTTCGAGACGAATGTTACTGATTTCAATTGGAGCTATCATGCGATGAAGGATTTTCTACTTTTACAAGCAATTATACACAATACGAAAGAAATTATACACAATACGACGATAAAAAATTTTTTCTAAAATTCAACGAAACAAATATCTTTTTAATACAAGTCGTCAATTTGCGTAATTTCGTCAACTTGATTTTTGTGAATGTTAGACAAACGCTGGTTCATCAAGTTGCAAAAGATCTACACACGTGCTTCTACTCATTTCCATAATTGAGGTATACGTTTACATTGTTGTTAGTAAAATGATTGGATGCAGGGATAAAAAGAATCAATTGGATTCTTATCTATTTCCATTTCTACTCGCCGTCTGACACAATTGCGCGAAATTTTACCTATATATTCGCCGTCACGTCGCGCCGTTTCTTCTGCGTTGCACGGCGAGTTCCGATTCGCCGGCAGTTCTCGTTTTTGCCGTTTGGATCACGGCCAAAAAGTGGAGGCACGCAATTAAATTTCGTACGAATAATCCCTGAGCAAGAAAAATCGAAAGGCGAGAGAGAGAGATTTCCTGCCGCCTTATGATTATACTTTGTCATTCTCCCCAATTTCTTTTTTTCTTTTTTTTTTTTTTATAGTATATACGTCGAGGAAATTACGTTACTAAGAAAATTGAAATTTAACCTCAATCTCACAATCCTCGCGTGTCAGATCTCACGTTATCGATGCATAATTATCGATTCACCAGCTCGATATACATATGCATGAATTTATTAAGGTTATCCTATCCTAGGTGAGGCGTACTTTTCCCCTCTACCTTTAAAAAAAAAAAAAAAATAACAAATTGAATATGGTTTGCATCATATCGATACTTATCGATTTATGCGCTCAACGTACAAAGTCATTAATATTCTCGTTTGAAATTAATGGACTGAACATAGTTTCTATTGCGTTCGATTAATGTAACAAAGCTTTCGTTATTATTCTAGATTTATAAGAAAAATATTTTCCTAGAATTGAAAATCCATAGAATAGAAAACCACAACGATTTCTCAAGCAATTAAATTTCCATATTTTTGCCCATTTAGATTTAAATCTTGTGAAAGTGGCTATGTTCACGACAGTACCGAACGAAATTAATTGGGGTTTACAAAACCGTTGTCAGAATCGATTCTACGCATGTCAAATCTTCCGATAATCGCATGGTAACCGTTACATCTCGAACGACCATACGAGCAAAGTATGAATTTAACGATCCGCTCCATTCACTCCTCTTTCGTTCGAAAAAACGAAAATCTTCCAATCTAAATCCTATTTTTTTTTTGTTTCGTTTTTTTGTTTTTGCGAAAGTATAAAAATATTTCGAGTTCGCTTTTTATCGATCAGTTTTGAAAGTTGCAGCTGCAAACATTTAAAACTTCATAGAATGTTTAAAATACTTTCTCTTGTAACTATTTCTGAATGAAATAATTTTTATGATCTTAAAAGTTACAGTTTTCCGAAAAACATTCAAGGTATGATAAAATAATGTTTAAAACGAAACGAGTTTGTTATTTGAGACGGGAAATAAAGATTTATAACCTAAAAAACTGGACTTTTTTTCAACTGAAATTTCAAGCGTAATTTTCTGCTAGTGGAATTTTAGTGAAAATCCTTATCAATTTCGTCACTGAACCTGAATTCTAACTCCTAAATCCCAACTAAACGGTCAATTACATCTAACACTCGTCGGAATAAGGTTACAGAACCCTGGAGACAATCACTCGCGACGTATTTACGCACGGGCTTCAGAAATTCTTTTAAAATCCACTATCTTTAATTGAAATCTGACTAGAAATAATTCTAGAACCAAATAATAATAATAACACACACGTGTATTAATAATCTCGATAATAAGCCTTAATGTCTATCATTTAATGTCGTAGTAATGAATGAGTTAATGTTAATAAAAATTGTCGATAGTCGAAGATCGATCGATTCATAACCTTTTCAATTCAAGTTATAACGGTTACGATCCCGATACTTTTGCGAGCCAGTATATATGGGCCATCTCAATACCACCGATCCTAGAATATACAGTCTGATCCAGTATCCCTAATTTACCCGGCATAAACAGCGCCACCGATTCTCATCAAAACACAGGTTTGGCTACGAAGGAAGAAAAAAGGGAAAAAGAAAGAAGTAGTCAAACCAGTTGCACCGCTAAAAGCGCAGCTGAAGAAGAATCCAAAGTGAAGCGAAGAAACTCACCGTAGCCCTCCTCAGCGTGACATCTCTGTGGCCGAGCGGTTGGCAAAAATGTCGCGCACGATTTTTCGAGCCTGTCGCCGACGCGGCGGAGCCTAGCACGGCGCGGTGGCACCAGCAATTATCCCGATCACGTCCAGTCACAAAAAGCAGGGCACAACGTGCATCGTGCCGATGCACGATGCTCGCGTTGCACGTCTCTTCCACCGGCGGACGACGAGTGCCCGCTAGCCAAAACTCGCGTGGATTCACGGTTGCCCGATGCACGACGATCACGAGGTCTGCCCGACTCGAGAATATGCCCCGCGACGTTGCAAAGTGTTCGGCCCGCTCCGTAAGGGAGAGACACGCCAGCATATAGAGACGAACAGATACGAATCGGTATCTGACGCGTGTGTCTCGTACGAGTCGAGACCCGAACGATGCAGCTACTCCAAGTGATCCTGAGAGTGTGACAGGCCAAAGAGAAAGGAAGCCGAGAGGAGCGTGCGAGCGAAAAAACGCGTTATATCCCCAACATCGACCACATTGCTCGAGCAACAGCATCCAACTGCTTTGCTGGGCCCATCAACATCACGAGCAACCCCCAGGCAACTGTGGCGACGTCTGGCGTACTTCCGCGAATTTCATTCATAGCCGAGTTACTCGTTTTTTCCTCTATTTCTATTCCGTTCCCCTTTACCACGGTCTGAAATGATTTTTGGCACACAATGCAGGTCCGTTTGCATGAACCTTTTGGGAAACGATGAGACTCCATTTATTCTCCCCGCCAGCTGTAATTTTTCAAACAAACGACTCTCAGATAAGTCGATCTAACCGTACAGTGAATTTCGTTTAACAAAGTTCAAATATAAACGGATTTGCAATTATTTCGTTAGGAATTCCTTTGGAGATCTGCTTGCAAATATTTGTTAATGAAGTCAATTGTATTGTGTGTAATTAAGATTATTATTTGGAGCATACTGAATTTCAGACTTTATTTTATCATATATGGCAAATTTTGTCGAATAAAATTGAAAAATGTTAATCTCTCAAGGCGTGAAAATTATTATTTCAATAATTATGCGTATATAAAATTTATGAAAATTGAACGCCATATTAATTTTGGCCGGTAAAGTCGTTATCGTGATATCGATATCTCTTGCATATCGATTGAGTCGATGATCGAATCTTTTGCAAAGCGCCAATTTGTTTGTTCATTCAATAGCAACATTTTTCTTAACGATATTAATTAAAGTTTATCTAAATCTAATTCAAAGCAACACCAATTCGTAATAAATGACATGAATAAGTTTATCGTTTTTGCTTTTATTTACTGTCGGTAATGTAGTCAATATAGAAAATTTTTAATTTTTACATTTTTTCGTGCATGTTGTTATTAACAAAATAGTTGAGGATAAATCTCGAGATTTTAGAATTTTGGACAATTTATTTTGTGCATTGTGAATTTAATTTAATAGATAGTTGTATCACAGACCAGGTATTTTAGTAGCAAATAACCTAGTTATACAAGAATCAATATTCCAATAAAACCACGAACTTTACTTCCAATAACATTTACTTAAGCAAATAATACATAACTAGTAGCCTTGAAAAGATTATAAATTGACATAAAAGTCAGATTTACATTTACCAATTATCACGAAATTCACACCAGACTCTTATGCCCACAACCAAGTTAAAATTCTTCGTATTGAAATTGAACTTAAGACGAATAAAAGAACCTTATTTTCAGTTGCACTGAATCGAATGTGCCACTTTAAACCGACCACTAGCCTCGAAAATTGCGAATAAATCAGCCATCTAAAGCAAAAGCTTACGATAAATGTTCACCGATGTAACAACAAGGTTACTGTTCGCGTGGATTTCAATCCAGACAGGAGAGACATCGCGAGGAGAAATGTAGTCGTAATAATTTTCAACGCTGGAGTGGATCTCTCAGCCTTGTGCATTGCGATTACGTATGTACATCCACTTCTACACGTGAATCCGCGGATCATGTGGTTGCCGTGTGTTAGCTGCAGTGTGGGTCTATATGCATGCAGTGGGCCACGATGAACGTTACACGTTGGTCGTACATTTCCCGTCGCTACTTTAAAATGTCAAGAAAAATGTGAGGTCTTCAGACAGTCACGTAACTTGCGGCTGGAAATCTCCAAATGCAACGAACTGTTTGATCCCGAGGTGAGATCCTAATGTTGTGATAACGTTCTTAGAAACAGCCGCATTTTGCCATGCGGCAAATCATTAACATGTCTGACGCTTCTCTCGATGTTGATATCTCTTAAATTTATTCTACGTCGCACTACAGAATGCTATCAAAGATATCAAAGATATCAAAGATATCAAAGATATCGTTCATTAACGATGCACCGATAAGCAATCAGTTATGTTATTTAAGCGATACCAATCGGTTTTGTAACGAGGATTTTATAATTACAATTTTCAATTACATAGGCGAAATCGCTGCACAAAGTAATTTTCACGTATCAATTTCCACTATGTTTTGTCTTGTTTTTTTTTTTTTGTTATTATTTAGCTAATTTTGCTTGAAAATAATTAATGATAATGGCACTGTAATAAGACTGAAATTTGTAGTACATATAATGTTTGAGCAGTGTAACTCGTATAATGATTAAAATATCAATGTTTATGTGATAATCATAGTTTCAGGATGTTATTTATATTATCTCCAAAGCTGAGTGTTGTAATTAGTAGTCATGCAGACCATATCACACATGCTGAAGTATTCTAAGTGTTATAATTATGATTTCCACAGGACCAAGGATGTCAAAACGACTGAGCTTCTATGGTCTAGTAGGCCTGGCGTCCCTTTGCATCTTCTTCTTAGCATTTAATCAACGCTACAGCAGCTACCTTGAGCATCGACTGCAGCCGGTGATATCGGTCAGTAAAAAATCGGAGGTGGGGATTGCTCTAAATTGAGTCACGCCAAACACGCTCTTTCTGACGGTAAAGTCTAACTTTTGCACCTAACTTTTTTCCACTTGTACACTAACAATGAACTGTGAAGCCATTGCAAACAGTTGCCGGCTCTCTTTCTCCCTGTTTCCATAATTTCCTTTCCCTTTCTTTTTATTTTTTTGGTTTAAGCAGTAGCAAATACAATAATCACTGGGATAATCTGAAATTATTGGTATCAATCTTGCATAAAAAATTTAACAACATTGTAAATATTTCACTCCACAGTTATTAAATATTAACAGTCCATTTCCTTTACCAGAGCGATATATGTTTGGAATGATTACTTATGGAAAAATAATCATAAGGAAAATAGGTGTAAAATAACACAATAGCAATGTAATTGATAAAGCTTTATATTTTTTTACAATTTTTTTTTATTTTATGCATGTTTTGCATAAATTCACATCTTTCTTTGCATTTCTAATATTTTTTTATAATGTACATATAATTTTATTTACACCACTGCATACTTTGGACACTAATTCACTACCTACATAATGAAAGAGGGAGAAAGATATTATCCTGATTACATCAGCAGCATTATCGTGTTCACAACATATTATGCACTTTCAGTATGCTAAATTATCAATATTTTCTTCAATATAGGATGTGGAAATAAGGCCACGCATCATCAAAATTCAAGATCCAGTGACGGTAAGCAAAACGCATGTAGATTTGTATATTTTGTCAATTTTGTTCAATAGAATGAATATTATAGATTGATATCCATGATATAAAGTAAAAAAGCATTCAAAGAAAAATTTCAATGACGAATGAGTATATCAGTGAACTTAAAATGATTGCCATTTTTTTTTCTTTTGTGTTTAACATGTACAGGTGAGTGAATATTTGTCTTGAGAGTAATCTTCTCATTCACAATAATGACCTTTTCATCCATTTAACACATTTGGAATGGTATTGGGAATAAAACTCACAAACAATGCTTAATCATTCTTGCTTGCATTGTCTACAAATTTAATTTGGGATTCAATTTTAAATATTTCATAAATTATGTGTGCTTTCTAGGCATATTTTAGAGGGTCCATTGAAAATGTCACACTTACTGAAATACAAGAAGTTGTTGATCAGCAGAGAAAGGCAATTGAAAGAGAAATGGAAGATTACAAATATCCCAATGGAAGATATGGAGTTAATGTCAGGTATGTTGGTTTTCATTTTTAAAATATATATATGAAACTTCTCCAACAATTATATAATTCTTATAGTAAACTGGAAGACTTAGTGTTAGAAAAAGGGGGAAGACCCATGAGAAGTGTAATTTTGACAAGTTGGCGAAGTGGTAGTACATTTTTTGGAGATGTGATCAACGCGCATCCGGCCAATTTTTACCACTACGAACCTCTTCTTGATTTTGGAATTGTACAAATCAGGGGGCCACCACTTGCTGATGAAGCTCTTAGAAATCTAGAGGCATTATTAAAATGTGACTTTAGTAATCTTGGTAGGTTTTCTAATAAGACATAAGATGGGACATATAGATCGAATATATTGATTTAATTTTCTAAAATAAATATTCTCAGATCGATATTTGGATTATGGTAAAACGCATCCTTGGGTCTTCAATCATAATACTCATCTGTGGAAACAGTGTCAGATTCACAAAAAAATTTGTTGGGATCCACGATTCGTTTCGAAATTTTGCAAATTATTTCCCTTTCAGTCAATGAAGATCGTTCGTTTAAGACTACGTGCCGCAGAAAAGCTCTTAGAACAAGAAGAGTAAGAACACAGCTGAATTTCTTTTGTAATTGATAAATGCGACAAATGTCAAAATAATAATTTCTTTCAGTTTAGGAATACGTTTAGTTCTATTGATTCGTGATCCGAGAGGAATTTTGCAATCAAGAAAACATCGAGAATGGTGCCCCACCAAACCAGATTGCTCTGATCCTGCATTGGTATGCGCAGACATGGTTTCGGACTTTAGTGCAGCAGTTCGACTAATAAAAAAATATCCACGTACTTTTAGGTATGCATTTCTTTTGCAATAAATATTCTACATATAATTTTAAAATAATTCTCTTCTTTAATTTAGGGTGATACGTTACGAAGACTTATCTGTAGACCCCTACCGACATGTAAGGGAATTATACAATTTTTACGGTTTGGACTTTCACGTGAACGTGAAGAAATTTTTAGATACACATACAAAAAACGATGTTGGTGGTGTCTCGAGTACTTTCCGAAACTCAAAAGTAGCGCCCTTTCACTGGCGAACAGATCTCGATTTCGAGGAAGTCGACGAGATACAAAGAGTGTGTGCAGCGGCAATGCGACTATGGGGATATGTTATGGCGTCGAATTCCAGCCACCAAAAAGACTTCGACCCGCTCACAGACTACCAATTACAATTATGACATGGGCGTAGTGCACGATAAATGTCTAGTATCTGTACGCAACTATTACTGTGTAGAATGGTTATAATTCTTAGCTTATCTGCACAGATTATCGAGATTATCACAAGTGCCCTCATTCACATTGAAAACGTGGTGCTGACAGCTTGTTCAGGCAAGCGCTTATGAACTCTTACGATTAATTCTTTTTACCGATCAGGTTTGGATTGATAAGAAAAACAAAAGAAAAAGAGAAAAATAATGAAAGAAGTAAAAAATTATTGGACCTCACAAGACCAATGGTGAAACTCGTTCCTTAAAAAACTTAAGAGATGCATAAGTGCTCTTCGAGCTTGTTGCATAAAGAACAATCTCAATCTAAGACCAGCGTGAAAATTAGGGAAAGTTCCTAAGACCCTGGTGTGCAACAAGGAAACATCCATATCAACGCAAATATTAAACGAACCTAAATAATAATCTTTTTTAGAATTCAAAGTTTAAATATCGCGGTGTTGGTATAATAAATGTAATACATTAGGATTTTCCACTGAAATATTGAAAAAAAAAAAGAAAAAAAATGATCCGGCATTCTTATAGGATATTATTTTTCGCTAAAGAAAAATTATTAAACTTATTAAAACTTTGTATAATGTTATTTCATTGCATAATTTTAGTTTTTTCAAAGATGAATACGTGCATATAATTTTAGTTACAATATATAAATGAAAAAAATGTCCTTGATTTGCAATTGTTATTATTTCTGTCTTACACTCTAATATTGTTATTGTTTCTTAAAAAGTGTGTAAGATCGAAATTTCGAAATTCGTAAGACAAATCTGTAAATAATTAATACTAGTTATTGGTAAATATTGGTGTATCCATTGTTGTATTACAGCTCAGATACTTTTCTTTAAGTATAGTTTCCACGTAACCGGCCTTGAAGCTAAAAATTCGATACAATTATATTTGCATTAGGTTTCAAAGAAATTTAAATCAAAAAATATTACTTATAATTTAGTAAAAAGATTGGAAAATCAAATAATTGGACTGTTATTTAGGTCACTTTATTTTATGAATTATATATTTTTTTCTACTCAATGTACTAGACAATTGTTTGCATGAATTCTTGCTAAATATGTACATTATACTTGTAAAATAATTTCTAATATAGTTCTAAATATGTAAATTCTGTTAAAGCAATAATTATTTGTTTATGAAAAAAAGCAATTTATAAAAGCAATTGCTCATTAGCGTTAGTTAAGTACAAGTGCTCAATATTGACAAAATGTTATTTTATAATTATCTGCGCAATTAACCTCACATTTAAATTAACTGGCTATGTAAATTTTTTCGAATTATATATGGATCATTTAATATACGTATTGCCTACTTTTGCAGTTTTAATCATTTTACTTTCAACCACAATTTTACTTAGCATTGAAGTAAATATTACAAGCAGAAGCATTTTGTGAATTTTTGTTTATTAATAAAACAACTAATCTAGTCCAAACTGTTTGTTTTTTCAGTCCCATTCAAATATATACATATATTTTATTAAAAATAGTATGTTAATAATTAAAACTATTAACACATTGCAATAAAAGTAAATGATAAAAAATACACATCTTTTTTCCAAATATTTTTATTAATCTATTAATTATAATTTTTATCAGTCCTCTTCAAGAAATTGTAAAAAATATACACAAAAAGTTAAAAATTTTTGGTTAAGAAATTAGAAAGATAAATATATGTCACTGAATTATCTTAAAAACAAATTTGTATTAGCATTTAACTCTTCTTTTCCACGTTCATCTGAAACAATAATATAAATTAGATTTTATATCATTAAATGATTTATAGTATGTACTAGAATCATTACTATAACTAAAATGGAATATTTTGTTCAATTATTTGAAATACCTTTTTATTATTTATTTCCATTATAATGCGTAATTAATCTCTCTACAACATACCTATGAACAAAAAAAAAACAACTTTTTTAAATCAAGAATTTTGTTAAAATTGCATCCTATGATTAAACAATTGCAATTCAGTGAGGGCAAGTAATAATCATGCTATAGTAGTAAATCATTATAGCGTATATTTTTGAATCATCACAGTTTTTTTTTATAAAATTATACTAATTTTTTAGATATATTCACCTTATTTAGAAAGATGTACTCCATGATATTGCGAGACCTAATAAAAAAAATAGATACAGAATTAATAAAGAAATATTATATATTTTATATTTTACTTGTAATAATAAATTCTAATCAGAAAAATGTAACATCAAATCTATTCAGTCATATGCTTGTTAAGTACATCATAATAAAAGAATTATTGTAATATGAAAATGTATAATTATTATTAAAAAAAATTATTTACCTCTTTGATCTTTCAAAAATGCCTCCGTGATTAACACCTTATTTTCATAGATGCACGCACAATGCATTTTTTCCTATAAAAAGGCAATAGAAATTAATCACAATTATATTTATTAATAAATAAACTTTTCATAATATAAAATTTATACATCAGAAAATGGTATCACCATAATTTTATGTAAGACAGGGATAACTTAAAATCATCATAAAAACTTCTTAAGTTTACATTATAAAATAAACCTTTTTCCAAATTACCTTTTTAATACTATTTTTCTCCAAAGTTTAAGCTCTATTCTCAATTCATGTTATAAATATCATAGTTATTATCATTTATGTTATTCATCAAAATTACATATTCAACCATTTTCGTTGTTTTTATCTGAAATTAAAAGTGCATTGTTATACATTTTTTACTAAATGCAATAAATAAAAATTATATTATTGAACATAATAAATATTCAGATTCATAATATCTACATGATGTTTCTGATTGACTGGGGTAGGTAAAATTATTCATCATATTGTATTAAAATAAATAATTATAAAAGGAAGTAAAATCTAATTCCTAAAATTATATTTTACTCTTTATAAAAATAACAAAAAAAGCTTACCAAGATTATCAAGAAAATTCATTAGAATGTATTGCAAATTTACTCCTTTCATATTTTCCCTGAAAAGAATGAAAAATTTAATTTACACATTAACCAATTAAACAAATAAATACAAATTTATATAATTCTCATCAGAATAAATCAATCACTCATATAATGCTCAGACTGGGGCGATATTCTGTCATCATATTTAAAATAGACTATTAATAAAACTTCAATTTTATTTTGAAAAATTAACTGAAAATCTAGTGTGAGAAACAAAATTAATGAAAAATAATTAAAAAAGCATGAAGTGAAAATTAAAGATCATGATGAACATAACAATAAATTAAGAGAAATTTTATTCTTGTAAAATTATAATACTCACCAGAAAAGTTGCAAACAAGCCGAAACTAAACTTGATCAGCAACAGGCCATCCAAAGCACGTTTCTGACTAATTTTAATATTTTAAGCTAACTCTAGAAGAGAAACAAATCGAATCTAATTTATTAAATTAAATCATAAAAATCAACCAATTACACATCAATACATATATTCAGAGTCATATTTCTAGATTATAATCAAGGAATATATCATACGAACGAGACTATTTGCTTATCATCATACTAAAAATCAAAGATCAAAATCCAAATTCAGAACAAGCAGTAACAAAAAAAAAAGAAAATACAATAAAAAAATATGCTGGAGCGTCAATTGCTTGAAAAATATTGCATTTTTATGATGTTCTGTAATAAAGCACGTGACGACTGTGGATTATATAAAATATAAAATGTACCTACCTCACCAATTCCACCTCCGACGAAATCCAAAATGAAGGTAGATGGTACGTCGAGAAGGTTTAAATAGATGAGAGTCTTGGATTACATATTTTCAAGAGAGCTTTCATTATCTCACTTGCGCCCTCTAACAAAATTATAGTAAATTAACATAGGAATTTTGTTAATTCATGGATTACACAGAATATGTTACAATAATTGTATATTTGCAGACTTGATTCTAAACATTAAAAAGATGTAACAAAATTTATTTGAAGTATACCAATATTTTTTATAGACATGCTGCTATTAATCAGCTGAGGAATTTTGAAATAATCTATGAAGTTGATTGACACATATAAAAAAATAATTATGATACTTTTCAATGATTAAGAATGCTATTAGTTTTTCGTAATAATAATTGAAATAATAGAAATATTATAAAAATATATAATAAAATAAGTAGATATGTATATATATATATATATATGTATAGTCATTATGAACAGTACTGAGGATTATGAAAAATATTTGTTACTACAAAAATAGTAATAACAATACATTCAATACTTTATTTTTTAATAACAGATCGATTTTTATCAATTTTTAAATTTACATTAGGTGATATTTAAGTTGAATTTTCGATGATTACCGAATACATTGGGAAAATCAAGTAGAATATTTTTGTAAATTTTTTGACTTAAATCTGCTTAATATCTTTTTGTAGGAAAATTAAAAAATCTAGTCTATTTATTATTAATAAGTAACAATAATAAACTTGCAAAAATTAGTAAAATTACGAAAATTATGATGTAATTTCGTATAGTACGAGACGCGAAACATCTATGTCTTTTTACAACACCCGGTATGTGATGTATATATTTAGTTCCCAATCTCACATATTTGTATAATACTTAAATAAACAAAAAATATTTCATGATATATAAGAACATGATTTCAATATAATTGAACGAACAGGACAGAATTTTGTCTTGTCTTGGAATGAAGAAACTTGTTGCAACATGGTGTAAGACATTGATGTGAAAATTAAACTGTAATAAAAGAAATTCTTGGCTTTAAAGTATTTTTGAAATGAGTGACTTATCAGAGGACGATAGTTCTGATAGTAGCAATGAATATTTGGTCGATCCAGAGAAAATTAATTTAAATTCCAGCTTTTTCACGAAAAAGAATCCCGATGATGCAATTGTGGATAAAATCAACACCGATGATGAAGACACCGACGACGAGGATTTCGAGGATATCAACCAAACAGGCAATATTGAACTTTTCACCCAAGTTTTAAAAAACTTAGAACATTCACAAAAACTCAAATTCAATGATGAAAACGCTGAAAAAAAAGAATCGCATTCAGACTATCCTGTGTTGCAAAAAAAAGAGGCACAAAAAGTGGAAAGTGATATAAAAGATGTCACATCATCTAATGAAATAAACGAACTGTTGCTCCAAGGTGAGAGTAGTGTAAGTTCACCCTCCAAAAAGCTTTCTGTAAATGGAATAGCAAAGAACGAGGAAGATGCAGAGCTTCCTAATGAATATACTATTCCAAAGGATGGTGTCAAGATTATCTTACCAGGCACCAGTTTAATGATTAACAAAAAGAAAAAGGGAAAGCCAGATCTGAAAGCAATTTTGAGGAAACGATTAAGAGATACTCAGATATTAGTGGAGAAAGTAGGATTACTCTGTTGGTTGGCTTATGGATTTCACCTGAACCATCAGATAAATCAGCCTGAGATAATGGCTAGTGTGTTATCATTGATTTCCACTTCTAACTATCCAAAGAAGAGAATAGATCTTACATATTTAGAGAAGTTTACAAAATGGTTCAAACATATGTTCACACTTGAGTCTGTTGAAAGCAATGGCAACAAACAAATAGACAAAGAAACTTTGTTAAAAATACTGAAGGAAAAGAAGATCTCAAATTATAAGGAATTGGTATTATTGTATATTGCTACATTGAGAGCTTTGGGTTTAAATTGTAGATTAGTTATTTCTCTTTGCCCCCCTCATCGGATATATAATGATAACCCACTGTTTAAATCAGACAATAAGGAATCTGAAACTGCAACAACAAGTAAAAGTACTACAACTAAAGGGAGAAGTTCAAAGAAAAAGGAAAGTAAAAAAGAAGTTTCTGATGAAACTAATGTAATTAAGAATAGCTCAGAAGCAACAAAAAATGCTAATTCAGAAGCCAAGAAGAGGGCAGCTAAAATTTTACATTCAAAAGTACAAAACAAGAGAGTTAAAAAATCAAATACTAAAAGTACTGAAAACAAAGATGTAGCTCAACCCGCAGTACAAGAGAAAGGTCTGTCTAATTTAAGACAATTAAGATCTCATAAAATTAATACCACAAAAGTAATGAACTCTACAGACATATCTTCAAAAACAGATGACACAAAATCAAAGTATTATATAGAAGATTCAACAGATTCTGAAACAGAATTTCAGCCTAAACCAAAACTGAAAAAGAATAATGATAAAGAGGAAGTATCACAAAGTTGTAAGAACACTAGGAAAAAAAATACAAAATTAATATCCTCTGATAGCGAAGATGAAACAAATAAAACAAAAAGGAGGCAAGACATTTGGGCTGAAATATATTTAGAATCAGAGGAGAGTTGGATTTGTGCAAGCGTAATGGATGAAAAAATTCATTGTGTAACTGAAGTATATGTGAGTAATTTATTAGCCAGTTCATATTTGCCAACATGTAATAATGATTGTACTCTGTTCAGAAAAGAGCAACAAAGCCTGTATTATATGTAGTAGCTTGGAATTCCGAAGGTTTGCTAAAAGACGTGACTAGACGCTATTGTGCACAATGGCTTACAGTCACACGTAAACAACGAATTGATGAAAAATGGTGGAGTGAAACCTTGTCTTATTGGAAGGAAAAAAATACTGCCATTTCTAGAGCCGAAGATGAAATGCTGTTACAAAAGTATTTAGGCATATTTATTTATTACAATACGTATATTTATTTGTTTAACAATTTCATTAAATTGCAGGGAATTAGAGCAACCTTTGCCTAAAACGATTAGCGAGATCAAAGGTCATCCGTTATATGTCATTCAAAGACATTTACTCAAATTTGAGGTATTATATCCTCCAGATTGTGTTCCTCTAGGACATACTTCTACGGGTGAAGCTATTTACTCTCGTCACTGTGTACATACGGCTCGTTCAAGAGAAACTTGGCTTAAACAAGCCAGAGTTGTGAAACCTAATGAAGAACCTTATAAAATAGTCAAATCTCGTCCAAAATACGATAAGGTACACATGATTTCCTCATTCGTAAATGTTGTCTATGAAAGACGATAATTAAACTTGTAAAATGATTTAATTGCAACAGCTTTCCGGATTGAAAATTAAGGATTCACCGTTAGAAGTATTTGGTGAATGGCAAACTATGGAATATGAACCACCAGTAGCCAAAGATGGTATTGTTCCACGAAATGAGTATGGAAATGTCGATCTGTTCAAACAATGCATGCTTCCAAAAGGCACCGTTCATATAAATCGTAAGTTACTGAAGAATTAATTAAATGTATAAATTATTCGTTCTGAACTAATTGTATATGTAAAAATAAATAGAAATAATAGAGATAAAAATTGAGACTAATATATTATAACATAGTTCCAGGATTGAATCGAATTGCCCGTAAACTTAACATTGATTGTGCACCAGCCGTGGTAGGCTTTAATTTCGGAGGTATGGGTGCAGTGCCTGCAATTGAAGGCTACATCGTTTGTTCTGAGTACGAGGATACTTTGCGAGAAGCTTGGGAAGCTGAACAAGTTGAAGCAGTTAAACGAAATAAAGAAAAACAAGAGAAACGAATTTATGGAAATTGGAAGAGACTGATTCAAGGTTTGCTTATAAGAGAACGACTGGCAGCAAGATACGAGTTTTCGCAAGAAACTAAAACATTAACTAAAAAACGTGCGAAAGATAAGAAAACGAGCACAAAGAAGACTAAAGTATTTTAAATCGTAAAACGAAATTATCGGTTTATTTTGTAAAAACGTTAGTGATATTAACAGGAATGATACTATGCACTTATTATTACGTTGTATTACTATTTATAATATAAACTAAGAATGAATTAAATATATAAGAAATTTTCTAGGAAACTCTTTACTATAAAGAATCATACGAATTAGATTCTTATAAATTAAATATGTATAAAATTTTAATATATATGTGTATATACAATATGAAGAGAAATACATGAATTTTTCGTTCGGTATTTTTCAAATTGTATTTTCTACAATTTATTTAAGTATTGTTTCAATATTTTTCAAAAGCATTGTAATTATTAAGATCGTTTTGTAGATTGTTTTGCCAATTGATTGATATTAATATAATATATTAGCGATAATTATGGTATTTAATTTATATACGACATTTCTATAAAATGTACATACAAGTAGTCTACATAAAAATAGTCAATTTTTAAAAAATAAATTGATATGTATATATACAGGTAACGTATGTATGTGTCTGTCATGTCGCACGCTGTTGCTCTCCTTGTCTACCGTACAGATATGTCTGTCCTTGTCCCACGCTATCGCCCTCCTTATTTACCGCGCAAATATGTCTGTCCTTGTTGCACACTATTGCTTTCCTTGTCTATCGCGTTTATATGTCTGTCCTTGTCGCACACTACTGTCCTCCTTGTCTAATGACGCTAGACAAGGAAAGCAATAGTGTGCGACAAGGACATCCTTCGATCTATTGAAAAAAAAATTCAACTTTTTACATACACGTTTCTCCAGGACAAAACACACATAGAAAGAAAGCGAGGAAGCTAATTTTAAGGAGGCATATAAGAAAGTTCGCAAATTATTCCTCTTAATTAGGTTTTTTCGTAATTAGTGTAAACTGTCACAAAATGGGCACGGTGGCGCCATCTAGCGGTAACTCACTGGTACTAATTATTTATGAAAATACTTATTTCTGCATTTTACGGGTCAAATGAGATATGAAAAGAAAGCTAAGGGTCTAATTAGGGTAGTACAATCGCCAAAGTTCACCATTCATTTCGCTAAATTAGGTTTTTTCGCAAATGAAAATTTCTCTGTTTTACGGGGTAACAAACACTAGCGCCGCGTTGTGGCAGACCGGTGGAACTAAACGCTCTATAACCATATAAGAAAAATAATTAATTTTAATTTTTCACGCCACAAATTTGCACTCCACGAGCATATATTTCAAAGATAATACTATTAATTACATTCGCAAATAAATCTGAATCAAATATTCACTATAGTTTGCAAGAAATTATGCGCACACTACTGGCAGTGCTACTGACGTAGACGAAACATTCAAACATTCTTTATATACGTAAATTATACTTAAACAAAACATAGAACGCAAGCTAAGGGTCTCTGAAATCAAATACGCAACCATAACAGTTCATAAATGATTCCTCTTAATTAATTTCTTCTCGTAATTTCTGGAAAAACTGTCACCTGTCGTTTGGAAGAAATGGTGGCGCCATCTATTGATAACTCGGTGGTACTAAAAACAGAATTTTTTACTTTTAGTACCTCTGAGTTATCAATAGATGGCGCCACCATTTCTTCCAAACATTGACAGGTGACAGTTTTTCCAGAAATTACGAGAAGAAATTAATTAAGAGGAATCATTTATGAACTGTTATGGTTGCGTACTTGATTTCAGAGACCCTTAGCTTGCGTTCTATGTTTTGTTTAAGTATAATTTACGTATATAAAGAATGTTTGAATGTTTCGTCTACGTCAGTAGCACTGCCAGTAGTGTGTGCATAATTTCTTGCAAACTATAGTGAATATTTGATTCAGATTTATTTGCGAATGTAATTAATAGTATTATCTTCAAAATATATGCTCGTGGAGTGCAAATTTGTGGCGTGAAAAATTAAAATTAATTATTTTTCTTATATGGTTATAGAGCGTTTAGTTCCACCGGTCTGCCACAACGCGGCGCTAGTGTTTGTTACCCCGTAAAACAGAGAAATTTTCATTTGCGAAAAAACCTAATTTAGCGAAATGAATGGTGAACTTTGGCGATTGTACTACCCTAATTAGACCCTTAGCTTTCTTTTCATATCTCATTTGACCCATAAAATGCAGAAATAAGTATTTTCATAAATAATTAGTACCAGTGAGTTACCGCTAGATGGCGCCACCATGCCCATTTTGTGACAGTTTACACTAATTATGAAAAAACCTAATTAAGAGGAATAATTTGCGAACTTTCTTATATGCCTCCTTAAAATTAGGTTCCTCGCTTTCTTTCTATGTGTGTTTTGTCCTGGAGAAACGTATATGTAAAAAGTTGAATTTTTTTTTCAATAGATCGAAGGATGTCCTTGTCGCACACTATTGCTTTCCTTGTCTAGCGTCATTAGACAAGGAGGACACTAGTGTGCGACAAGGACAGACACATAGACGCGATAGACAGCGTGCGACAAGGACAGACATATACAGAGTGTTACCTGCAACGCGACGCACGATTTTTCACCCACTTACAGCCATCTGACAAAAAAAGTTTGGAACAAAAGTCGAACGGTAGAGGGTGTACAGTAGGTGTCAATAAAAAAATTCAAAAACTGTTTGTTTTAATAACAAAAAAAAAGGTCACTTTGGATTAAACAAATAGGAACACATAATTTTTTTCCCACCGTATTGTAGAGAACATCGAGACGAATTCAAAACACATATTACATGATATTTTTATTAACATGTTACTCCAGTTACAATAGTGGAAATTTGAAACATTTAGCTTCTCGTCGTATTTGATTCTAAGACCATGTAAACATAGTTGATAGATTACTGAATATAAACATAGGCTTAACATAGGATATAAACCAAGGACACCAACTGTACGCCCTCTACCGTTCAACTTTTGTTCTAAACTTTTTTTTTGTCAAATGGTTGTAAGTGGGTGAAAAATCGTGCGTCACGTTACAGGTAACACGCTGTATATATATATATTTGTATAAATTGTTTGTTTATCGATCTATGACCGTTACTATTTGAATATTATCGATATATCGATATACTACAGAAAGTGGGATTTGCACTTTGTATATATACAAAAGTATTTACTAAACAATATAGATTAAATCTTTTATGAAAAAACTTTTTATAATACTTTTATTTTAAATTTTGAATTTAAAATGGATCCAGAATATTATAGTAGTTTATATAAATGGTAAGTTGTACAAAATATAAAAACTAGAAGATATTTTGAGGTTAAATTTCTCAAACAATAACTTCTATTTCAATATTTAATTTTATATTTTAGGTTTGAAAAATGTGGAGTAATATCAAACATAAGAACGCATCTTCGTCAAAATTTAATAAATGCGTTAAAAAGTAAAAATATTACTTTAAAAGATTATGGGCCCAAATCTGCAAAGCAGTATATTTACGATCTACTAATAGCAGAATATTTATTGAATCATAATTACGAATATACACTATCTGTATTTGCCAGCGAAGCACCATTGTTAGTTAATTTTTCTAACAAGACAGTTGAAATATCTGGTGACAATGAAAAGGATAATAAAAAATTACAAAATGATTATATATTGCATGTTTTGGAAACGTTAGGTATTAATCCTCGTGATCCTGAAGGACAATATGTTATATCACAATACACAAAAAATGATATGCCTCTTCTTTTATGTATATTGAAGTCTATAACTATGTTCTCTTATAACATACACAATGATGTACCAATAAAAGAAAAAATATCTCTGTGTAATGAATCCACTCAAACTGAAGTTTCTTGGCAACTTAATAATTTTTATACAAAAAAATTAACTGTTTTGAAAAGCAAGATATCAGCGCATAAACAAATGATGGATAATAAATTACGTAGGAAGGAAATGATATTGAAAGAGCAGGCAGTGGTCATTAAGGACCAACTTTTAATATTAAATACAAAATTGCATCAAGTTCAGGTAATGATAATTTTTATTCTATGATTTTAATTTAATTAGGAAATTTTAATTAATTTAATTAATAAAATAAGGAAATATAAATCTTTTTTATAGAATATGATACATAATATGAATTTGAGAGAAAAACAACTAAAAGAAAAAATACAGAATAATAAACAAGTTTTACAAAAAGAAAAGGAATTAACATTGAAGGAAAAATTATTATTACAAAAAGCAGACAGGTACATCTATGAATCATAATATTAAATTAATAATTGTTTGTATCATACATTCTGATTTCCGTAGATTGCAAAGGGAACAAGAAGATCTTAAAAAACTAGAAGAAGAATTTAAAAAAGTTCGTATGCAGAGAGGTGTACAGACTGAACATACAGTAAAATTATCTAATCATTTTTTACAAAGCATTGAAATACAAACGGATATTGTAAAGGATGTACAACAGGATAAAATTGAAGTCCTCATTAAAGAAAAAGAAAAATTAAATGCTCTTATTCAAGAGCAACAATTAAGAATAGAACAAATAACACAACGAGCTCTTCAGTTGTCTCGACAAGTGGAGGGAATACGCTCGTTGAGACCAACTGAAGTTCCAACACAAACTATTAATGCGAATACAGTTATTAGCGAAAGCAGCTCAACAGAAGATATTCTCCAAGATGCAAAAATGAGACTTAAACGTTTAGAAGAAGAAAGTTTAAAAGCGGATCAGTATTATCATAATTTTATTAATAAATCGCAGTAACATATAACATAACTTACAGTAATCTGATAGAAATAAAATAAAGAAAAATCAAAAAATGATGATTTATATAATATTTATGTCAGTTTTCTTTTGCATAAAAAAAAATTAATGTTTTCTGGATTTTTAAAAAAACATCAGGAATAATAAACGAAACAAGCGCTATATCAATGATTATTTATTACGTTCATTGATAATTCCTATTATAAATTATATAAAATTTTAATCGTATATACAAATTTAAGACTGAATAGAACAAAGTGCTTTTATTACCTAGTTTATTTTATAAAATTGGACGTTAATATAATATACAAATTATTCTCTATCTTTTTTCTTTATTATTTGAATTCTACCTTAATTACATGCAACACCAAACGTAGTATATAAAATGTTAAGTCAAATTCTTTCCATTGTTGTACATCATCTCCGTTTAGGATCCGAACTTCTCCTAGTACTCAGAATTAAGGATTATATTTCTTTATCTTTTAAAATAATACAAACGATTTTTATACAGAGTTTACGAAGTATAATATTTTTTTCGATTTTTAGCATGTGTCTTTAAAGGATATTGTTTGTCCCGGCTTTCACGGCCTTCCCGTTCATGAGTACGCTCCTTTGTGTAGGGTGACTTTTCCTGAAAATACATTCTCATATGAATCTTCTGAATGTCATGTTATCTTGCAATTGGCGTTTGGGTATTTGATAGTATCACCTAGTTTTTCTGGTCTTTGCTATTGTCTCCCATTTCGTCTTTTCAATGTACTCGAAGCGGACGTCTTTATCAACTAAGGGGTCAAGGAATAGTGTTAGAAAAATTATTAAAAAGTTAATTTATGGGGAGAAATGTTTGGGACAAAATGTAAGATTGATGTAATGGGATATACGAAAAAAGTGTAGCACGTTTTTTTCGAAATGTGTTGTCTGTCTATCAATAGGATTGTTATCGCGAATGTATAAAAATACATGGGAAAGACAAGTAATGACCTACTTATGACCATTTTTAACAATACACAAATACCTTAGAGAATCTATTAAATTCGAATAAAATGTCGTACGAATAAAGTATTCGAAATTATTCGAAATTATTCGAACACGTCCTAATAAAAATATAATTTCTTATATCTTCGACAATGAATAGCAGAAAATTTCAATTAGAATTACTAACCTTGTTGTAGTGATGCTTTTCTCTATGCTCGGGGATATCACCATTTTGATGTGTTCCTTTCGCTGAAAGCAATTTTTATTACTTAATTATAAAGAAACTGAGATTAAAATAGATTTTAAATTATTGGAAAAATTTTCTACCTTTCTCATCATCTTTTCTTCTTTTCTGTTCATTTGTCACTGCTGATTCATCTGTTCTATCCTGCAAAATATGAAATAGAAATAAATTATATTATATTCAGAATATGTTATTAATAAGTCATTTACTAAAAACTCGAAACATACCCTTTTTCGTGCGAATTTCTTTTCTCTGCGCAATTCTTTCTGTTCATCTCTTATTTTGCCTTTGCTTGAGCGTTCCTTTTTGTCGAGACTTCCTTCGGCACGTCTCCCCTCCTGTTAACATTAAAAATCCAACCACATAATATATAAAAAACATTATTGTAAAATTTAATAATTCTTACCTTTTGTACATTTTCAACTTTTCTTCTTTTGGCATCTGAAATTAGAGAGTATCAGTTTTGGATTATCAATTTGGAATAAAAGATATATATATTATATTTTTTGTTGAAGTATATTTTTTTACTAGATCGTTTTTTCAACATAAGCTTTATACTCCCTAAAAAATACTAGAAGTAAGAAAATTTTGATTATGTAATTTCATGGCACGTATTTATAACTTTTTAATGCAAACCTCTGTCTGATCCATCTTGTGTTGGTCCGGAACTAGCACTACTATTTGATACACTAGAAAGATCACGGTCTAAATTATCTACAGCACTGCCATAATAATGTTCCTCCTGTAAATTAGATTAAGAACATGGTAATACGGTTATTACGTAATATAGTTTGCAAAAAATTTATAATTACTTTGTAGTATTTTCGGTCTTTTTTATCTATCGTGTCATCTTCCTTGATTTCGTCCTTTTTTAAATATTTGTCTTTCCCTTCTAGACTTTCTTTGCTTTCTTCCTTTTTCCTAATTTTTTCCGAACTTTCACTGCATTTAATGAAAATTCAGTAACAATTTTTAATCGTTTATTCAATGAAAATTAAAATACGTATTACGCAACTTACTGATGCAATTGATTCGATGCACTTCGTTTTTCTCGTTGATCTTTTTCTTTCTCTAATCTGGTGTCGCCGTTTGTAATCTCTTTACCCGATATTCCATCCCCAACTTTCTCGGAGACATCACTATTTGGAGTATCTTGCGTTTTTCCAGCCTGTCAAAAAAAATGCAGGAATTACTTTTCAACGAAGAAAGATAATACCGAATGAACGAATAATTGATAATAAAACAGACCTTATCCCCCACGTGATGAAAATCTGCCTCGCGAATCATATTCGGAGTTTTGGCCTTTAGTTGGCCACTGTACGATGTAGCCAGGACGTGTAAATCTTGGCGTTGCCCACGTTCTTCCTCTCTCACTTTCTCTACTTTACGTTCAAGAATTTGTGATAATTTTGCCAAGACAGGAAAATGTGGCAATATTTTTATTAATATTATCAAGGAATTTCTTATTTGTACATAGTCCTTAGAATCCAAACAAACTACAATTGCCTGTAAATATGATGTATATTGATTTACAGCCGGAAAGATAATCTTGACGCAAAGTCATTACCTTTGTGATTTTATAATGCCACTTGTGGCACACATGTCTATAATTTTCAAATCCTACCATATCGTTAGCTTCAGAGAATTGATTGCTAACACGGAATTTCGTTACGAATCCCGGATAATTGCTACATTCCTAAAATAAGAATATGTGTATTAATAAAATTTTGGAGGTTCATCGAATTTGTTGTAAATTAATATACCTTATCGAATATAGCTTTCTCAGAATGCCATCTCATCACTGTTTCCAGCATGGCGCATAAAAATCTTCCATAACGATTTGCTTCATTTTCGGTACATGAGGTAACTGAATATGTTATATCACAGAAAAGCTGAAAGATTTTTATTTTTATTATATGATAAATAATGCAGTATTTAATACACGAAGCGCTTTCTTTTCGGTAAATTATCCTTACTCTGTCATAGCAAAGAAGAGTTGAAAAATTCGCAGTCTTCAAAGAATGTATGGTGTGAACGAATTTAGCGCAATACATGGCATCCACGGTTGTAAATGTACATCGAGGAAAGAGACATAACTGTAGGAATTGCGTTATCGTTTCATTCTTCGCTGATTTTGCGCTTCGAGATAAAAACCATGTATCTTTTTCTTGCCTAATAAATTGGTATTAATAAAGCAATAATATTACAGTAAAATTTTGCAGTAAAATGTATAAATATTAAATTGAACAAATTTTACCTTAGATATGCAAATACTTTTTCAACATGTTCCTCCTGCTTTCTTCTTTCGTCTTGTAGTTTCTCAATTAGAGTCGTATACCTTTCTTGCTCTTTCTTTCCCTTACTAACATTCTGAAAGAAGAAAAAAGTACATTAATTTAGGAATGAACTATAAAAAATTACCGTCAGAATAAAAAGGTATGAACACACCACATCTTTGGAATCCGCGCTTTGTGCCGCGAGTTGCTTTAATTTGTTAATTTCTCTCTGATAACTCTCAACGGGAACATACAGATCGTACATAGACAACGACCAAAATGTCACTAGAAATTGTGGCGAAATATCCTCCCATACTTTCAATGGATGTAAAGGTCTGACTGATTGAGCAACAGGTGCCATAACTGCTTGTGCAGCTTCTGCATATTTTGCTTGTTTCATAGCAGTCGACATTTTTTTGTAATTTGGATCAGCTTTACGCAAGGCATCGTACTTAATCTGGAAACAGAATTGAATAATAATGATAATTCATGGTTATTTATTCGTATACGATTGTGATATTAAAAAAAAAAAAAAAATGGTGATAATCACGTTAATGGCGTGTGCAAACATTGGTCTTGCAAGAAAAAATGCGACATCAGAATGTATATGATTGTCCTGGAGCATAGAATGTATGGAGGGAAGTCTTTCCACGTATTCATCTACTGTCATAGTGGATCCCAAGAAAGTACCAAATTGGACTAATGTATCTTGACACTGATCGTACAGTTTACCTATAATTTTAAAAAATTTATAATAAAAAATTTACTAATAAATTTTTCTCTTGAAACATCAACAAAATTAAATATTGTGATAGAGCTTACCAACGAGTTTAAGATGAGACTTATCCGTTTCCCTATACACAACGCAGTGTTTTTGTTGTGCCATTAAAAGGCATAGCGCTACGGCAAGATCATGTTCAGCTAGAGCTTCTTTTAATCGTTGAGATGATTTTTTTGTATTGCGTACTTGACTAAAATAACCGGCCTGAAATTTTTCATATAACTGTAGGATTTCTTATAATAGATATGTATATAGATATGTGTATATAGATATATAGATATGTATATAAATTTTAATAAAATTACTTCATTCTTCAATAAATCTCCACCTGCCATGGCATCTAATTGATCCGAAGTCATTTCCTCAGCGGCTTCGATACCTGCCATCTTTTGTACTATTTCTTTCAATATTAATAAATCTAGACTGAAAACAAAAATAAGTAATATGATTATCATTTAATATTCTTATTACGCAGCATTACGTGGTTTTCATAGGAGTTATTATATAAGATCCATTGCGAATAACAATGATTGTTAATGAATGTTTTTAAATAAAATAAAAATGTAAAAATAAACGTAAAAACTAAGACAGTAGATGTAATAGCTATGAGTTTTTTGTATAACGTTGCAATATAAACGAATTTATATGTTTAAAAATTATCAGACAACTCTAATTTTTTTCCCTTAATTTTTTTAAACCTATTGTAATAAGATTTAAATCCCTCTTTTATATTTTACAAAATATAAATTTACTAATAATGCTATTTCCTTAATGTGTGACATTCGTAATCTAATCCTAATTCTTTTTCTTCTTTTCTTTTTTTAGATACATTGTATTTTGCGACAAAGAGCTCCACTGTTTCCTTTCAAAACTATTACAAAGAATCCTTGTTTCATACTTTTTATTGCAGAGATTCATACATTTAACTAGTCTATATCACCTTTCGTTTTATATCTGTTCCATTCAAATTATATTATCCAAAGCCTTTCATCCATTAATTAAAATTTTGATCTTTTTCTCTTTTTTACAAATTTTTTACCTAGAAAGAAAAAGTATAATGCAAAATATGTTAACGTGTCTGAAACATGCTTTCATCAACATTAAAATTTCTTAAATAGATATTAAAGCAAATTCTATAAAATAAATATCTAGTATTTACCTTGTCCTTCTAGGCTTTTATTGCATTGGTGGCAATATTTCTCACCAATCATATTCTTTAAATCTTAACTTATTAATTTTCTCAGTCGTTATCAATCGAATAATTCTATTATCCCATGTTGTTGACATCTTATGATCATTGATATCTTTTTAATATACCAGTAACTGAATTTTAATTATTGTATTTAATTCAATATAAAAGTGAGTTCTTTTATTTTTTTTATATTTATTCATTTATTTTTTTTTCACGACTGTTTTCAATCATTATTTTTCCTTATATTTTAATTACCTTTATAGATAAAATATGTATGAATATGTATCCCATAAATCATTTGTATTTCATTATTCCAAAATAGCAAATTCTTATTTCATTAAAATATATTGTGATTCATAATTATTCATTAATCCAGAAATAAATAAAATCCATAGAATTTGCTTCAGAATGTCAAACATTTATATCAATTTATATCAATCTCCTTCAACTATTTGCATTGGATTTTTATGGAATTTTGAGTGGATTAATATATAAAAAACGAAAATATTACATTACAATCAAAGATATGTTTGAAAAACATGAAGAGAGAATCTTATATTGCCACACTTTTGAGATTATCATTGGCAATGAAAATTTTGTAAATTTTATTTAATCAATGATATTGAGTGTTTCCATTTATGAACTATTACTGCAGAATGACAGTGTATGTATGTTCACTGCAATTAAAAGTCTTCATAGTACATTTATTATAATTTAATCAATTCTTTTTTTCATGTATTCATGAGCAATAATTATTTTGAAATTACAAACAGTGGATCAAAATTTGTATTTTAACTTTTTTTAGTTTTTGCTTTAGTTTTGAATATCTCCTCTGCAATATTATACATACACTTAATTACAACCATGTTTATGAAAACTCTCTATTTAAAAAAAATTCACTGTTTGTCTGGATAGATTTTAGCAAAAAATTCAAATACAATTGACAAGTTTTATGTATTTAAATGTAACCTTGAGAACATAATATATATTTAGTAAAAATATTCTTGTGACTAACAGAAAAAAAATTGTGATTTATTAATAATTTGTATTAATATTACCACTGAAAAGTACGACAATATATTTTAACTTCCTTTCTGTGTGGTCTGTTTTTTACTAAACAACAAATCAAAAAAAAAAAAATATAGAATCTTCTTTGTTTAGCTGTTTAAAGAATAAAAGATTATTATTTTTTATTTAATTAATTAAAATTACGAAAAATTGAGCAGAAAGAGATTAAAAATATCACATTAACAATAATTATTCTTAATAATTAACTTAAAAAATTCTAAAAATTCTTCAATAAATTGTTACAAAATGAAAAGGAATCAAAGTTTATAATATGATCTATACAACATGAAATAAATAAATTATTATATATTAAAAAAAAATTAATTTATTCAATGTAATGTACCTTTTTTGTGCTTTAAGTTGATTAGCTACATATTGCAGCAAACCAGTAAGTTCTATATTATACTTTTTAAATATGGCTCCGCAAAATGAAGCAAGGGATTGGAGCCAAAGAGATATGCTGGTGCCATCATGCTTAAATCTATCTCTGTCAGCACCAGCTAAAGCTTCTACGAGACAGTAACCAAGTACATCATAAGAAATGTTAGTCAAATATTTCAAGGAATCTACAACAGGACCTGCAACCCACGAAACAACAAAAATTATTTAAAACATAGAACTTGAAATTTATGTATCTTTTGTAGAATTACTTGCATACCTATAAGATTATCATATAACTGGATTTGTATAAGAACGTAATCGAACAATACACCAGGTGACGAATGTGTAAGTTTGCCTATCGATCTTCCTACGGGCTTTATGGTTTCTTTGCTCACTCTTTTCATAATAGACTTAATTTTCTTTTGCGCATCTGCCCTTTTTCTTAAAAGCGCAGCATGCTGCAAAGGCGTGTCGTTCTTCCATCGGGCATACAAACAGTATCGATTCTGATATGGATAGTACTTTAAAATGTTCCACAATTCTTCTGCAACGCAACAGTTGCAGTCCATAAAAGACAATGAAGGCAATAACGCCACGTCGAGAATAGTCAATACGTCGTAATACAAAGTATTTTTATCAACTGGTTGCTTATTGGTGTCTAATGGACACTGTTTTATTGCTGCATGACACAATCGCATGATCTTGTACATCAGAACGGGATCATGGTGTAGATTGGGACCGAGGACTATGAGCATTGGTAATAATTGATCATGAATGTCCTCAAGACTCTCGATTGGCTTTGGAGCAAGGGAGCTCTTTAATTGCGGAATTCTTCTACCTTGTAATTTTGGTGATATTATACAATGTCTGGAATATGACGTAATAACACAGTATCAGAAAATTTAATTATAATAACACACTTCGAATTCATTTCATTGAATTTTCGAGAGTAGATATACGAATGTAAAATAGAATTTAATTACTTGCGATAAACAGGTTCAATAAGAGACTGAATCATTTTGCACAGCGCTAATGCAATAGGACGTTGATCGGTGAGACTGTGTTCAGGTAATCGATTAAATAAGTTTTCTGCTACTTCCCAAGCTCCTATTTCTAGAAGTGCTTCACATAATCCGAACTTTTGATTACTTGCGTACTTATCCTTTTTAAAAAAAGCAACAGCATTAAGTAAAATCTTTTTCAATGATAAAATCGAATAAAATAAAATCATAATTGTTCAGGTACCTGTGGATTTTCCTTCTCTTCCGGTACGTCTTCCTTATCTTTCGTAGAAATTACACTCAACTTGCGAACGTATTCTTTCGCCTGTTTCATTGCTTGTTCGTGTTCTTTGATAATTGTCTTATCATCTGGCACTAACCATGGCAATATATCGTCCAATTTAATGACACCGTGTTGCAACATAAGTGCAGTAACTTTTTGCAATGAAAATGGAGTAGCATTGACAGTCGAACAATATTTAAATCCTAAAACTTCGCAGAGTACCTGCTGATCACTCATGTACGAGCGAATTAAAGGGATAAAAAGCGCATCGTCTTGAGGTCGATTCTCAAAAGTTTCTAATAAAATATCGAGCACCCTGTTAGGGTCGAGATTAAAATATCCTAAAAGAATTATATAGTCGTGTAGTTCTGTTCATTACCATGACGTGTACGATTCAAGATATGTGTCGGAACGAAATGTTTTACCGATAAGAGACTTAACAATTTCCAATATCGATGCTACTTCATTTTCTGGACGTTCCTGATTCAACTCCACTACAAGTTTAGAATATCCTTCGCTTTCCTCTCGAAATAAATTAAACTTCCGTTGTTTATAACTGTAAATAAACATTTTACATAATTTTTTTCTTTACTCACTTAACTTTTACACTGGACATTGTATTTAAACAAATAGGAAAGATACATACTACAATTTTGTCTTCACTTTGATGAATTTGATTTGGAAATTTTTATTTTTCAATGTTCCTACATCTTGCAATGTGTCAATGTCTAAACGTTCCTTCAATATCCTATCTGTGAGAAACTATATAAAAAGCAAATGACATAAGTTAATTATGCCATTAGAAGTATTTTAATAGATTGTTAATAATTCAGTCATTGTTGCTATCTTGCAAAATGATACCTTTTCTGATTCTTTTACAAGATAGTAAAAATTATTTCTTTCTTCGTTATGTGCCTCCGCGTCTATCAGTGTAAATATATCCACTATCGCAGATGATATTGCCGCATCAATATTCTGCAAAAAAAAAGAAAAAGAATGTATTTTAAGTAAGAGAGAACAACAGAATTACTTGATTAATAATTGCCAAAAGCAAACTATTGCAATATTGTCGAACTTACTGTTAGTTCACCTAATGTCTGAACAACATTGTCCCTTTTTATGTTTCCACGGATTCCATTTGAAATTAATTCGTATAATCCTCTTCTCCATTCTAAAAGTAAAGATAATATCGTACAATGATCATAACAAAATACAGAAATATGAAATAAATGTTATTTGTTAAAAGATATCTCAGAAATATTAATTTACAAAAATATATATACATTCGCGTATGTGAAAAATAAGAATAATATAAAATTGATAAAAAACCGAAAAATCATAACAAACTGCCGTTTATTAAACTCATTAAATTCATTGATGATAAATATTTACATTACTGGATAAAAGAATCTAAGGAAACAATAATGGTTAAATATGTTTTATGGTCTTTCAACATTCAATGATATTTCTTACATATTAAAGAGGAGAGGAAAAAGTATATTATAAATTGATGTATTACTTATAAAATAATGATAATGCAACGTAAATAATGATTGATTAAGATGGGTGAAAAGTTGTACACTATGTGTGAAAATATGGCTCAAGCTGTTGGGATAAATTCGAATAGCATGAAATCTCACCTGCAGTGTTGCCTTCCTTAAATTTGTGCTTGATTAACTTGAGGCTGCAAACAGTTGTTAATTGACAATTAACTCTTCAGAAGAGCGAGAAACAGGAGAGATAAGTTGCAACCATCAATTGCACAGAAGTATGCAGTATCAATTCAATATTAATCGAATCGCACTTTCGGACGTTAACGCGTTAACCACTTACAAATCGTTTTTTCCATGTTTATCCCATGCTTTCCATATATCTGTACTCCACACTTTACCAGCCATTTTAATTCCATGAAAAGCTTTTTTATGATTAAAAACAGTTGTATCAACATCACAGGTTAATAGACTCCATTTTCCACCATTGCAAGCGTCCTCGAAGCTATCGTGGCGCGATCTTTCTTCCGCCATATATCATATCTAGTTTGGTATCTTTACTGGCAACAGATTTCCCTCAATTAGTAAATTAATTTACCAATAAAATATCAGATAAAAGAGGAGGTAAACAATTGCCGTTAATTGAGTATAAAATTAGCTCGAAAAGTTCTTTCCACGGTTTTGTTTCAGACTTGACTTTGACGTTGTAAAAACTGCTTGGATAAAATTAGCAGGTTGTTCTCTTGAACTTTTCATTTGTGAAAAAGACGCTTGTATCATAATAATGTATATACATAGGAAATATAAATGTATAATATTGATTTATTCTAAAAATTAAAGTTATATTTCATGTACGGGAAAATGTACTTTGCCCAACGGGTTAAAGTTTATGCGATGAAAATCTAGGGGGCACTAGATTCTAATGTATTACAGAACAGAAAGCTACGTTTTCGAATATTGATGAGGTATTAATTAAAATTAATAATAATAACATAATGAAAAATGATTAGTTGAAATTTCAACGAAAAGATTTTACAAATTCTTTATTAATAAGTTATAGTATTAATAAGTCATTTTGTTATTCTGGTTTCCCTTTAAATCACGCAAGTTATTTTACTTATTTTGTATTTATAAAAAAATATGTTGTTTATCTTATATATATATACATATATAGCATATAAATGTAATTATAGATTATTGATTTATTCTAAAAATTAAATTTATATTTTATATAACACTAGGGAACAACCAGCGACCTTTAAATGGCTTCATTAATGACTTCGTAATTATTTATATAACATATGTAATAATGTATAAATTATCAATAATTTTATTAGCCTGATATGTTTATTAAGTTTTAAAAATACATTTTATGGATTAAATCCTACTAAAATATTCCTATCAAAAATCGATGATTTTAGGAACGCAGAGAACTTCAGTTCTTTTACGCTCGACCGTAGAATAGGGAGGTAATATCAGTTTCTCTTGAAATAAAATCAATCAACATCTGATTGTGTATTATTAATAATAATTAAGTTTTGGTATAATTACATCGATTAATTATTGTAGAACAATATAATTTTTATATTACCGTCGATAATATAACATGTTTTGAAATTAGAACATGCTGTAACTATTTTGTTTACTACTTTTTCTGTGTTTAACATAATTTACACAATTGTAAAACTTGTTTTGTCCTACAAATATATATTAATTTTGTAAGAATGTATATTCTACATTTGATTTTTTTTAAAAGAATCATTTTACATAATCCTTTTTTTTTATTATGACAGATTATTTGGTTATGTCACATTGTAATTTTGTTTTCAGTATAAAATGGCGAAATCGAAGGAAAAGAAAAGCAAAAGTGCTATTAACGAGGTTGTTACTCGTGAATATACAGTGAACCTCCACAAACGTCTCCATGGAGTTGGATTCAAAAAACGTGCTCCACGAGCCATCAAAGAAATTCGCAAATTTGCTGAGAAACAAATGGGAACTCCAGATGTGAGGATTGATACACGACTCAACAAACAACTTTGGTCTAAAGGAATTAGGTAAATTCTTAAATCTGATTTAATTTACAATTATCTATGATTAATCAGTGTCTGAATTTCTTAGAATTTTATTGTATTAATCTATATTTGTATATTCTTAGGAATGTACCATTCAGAGTTCGTGTACGATTAAGCAGAAGAAGAAATGACGATGAAGATTCTGCCAATAAGCTGTATACCCTTGTTACGTACATACCAGTTAGTTCATTCAAAGGTTTACAGACAGAAAATGTTGACTCAAGCCAAGATTGATTTATTTCTAATTAATAAATAGGTTTCACCAATCTTTGCCTTGATGATTATTTCTTTAAATCTCAATTAAATCTCTTTAAATTTCATTTATTGATCTTTCTGCTTTTTACTTTTTTAATGTTTAAGTTCAATTTTTTTTAGACTGCAAATATAATATTTAAAAAACCCATGTTTGATATTCAACCAAAGATATTAAAGATCATTTATTCAAAAAATATTGCGCTGAATAAATTAAAGAAATTTTGGATTTTAAAATGCTCAAATATAAAAAATTTTTACAATCTGATATTGTCGATCATCGATACATATCGATTACGATGTAACCATGTATACATTTTCCACATTATAATGTTCCCAGCCAACTCTCACTGTAATATGCTACAAACTAGTAACATTTCATGCATCATATGGCAACTATGGCTAGTGTAAAAATCTTATCATACTCGATCAACTTCAAGAAAGTTTATTATTCGTATGGATTCTGGCATTACGATACTGTATTACGGCTCGAGTAGTGTATATTCTGAAATAGAAGCAGTGAGTTGAGTGTAAGTAATATCGAGTGATCGTATAAACGCGCGCTAATAATACGCGCTTCCCTGTTAATTTTATTAATCCCTAGCGAAATAATTGGCTTCATCCTTATTTATAGTTGCGCTAATATAAGTTGATGATCATTTATTAAAACGCCAAGCGCGAATCTATCAATCCGTATCGCTTTATTTACATGAGTGTCGGCACGAATTTTTTTTTTTAATTTTAGTTCGCCGGCCTCGCATTTTATCAGAGTATTCTTAGTAGTTTTATTTCGGCGCTTTGTAATTATTTGTATGGTCAGAGCGTCGCGTCTCATCGAGGTTGCATTTGCATTCAATAAGGTTTCAGATAATAAAGTCCATTGTTTATTGTACCATGCAAAACGCGGTTAGTATGTGCATTATAGTTAGAGAAACATAAATTGGCAATATATGATTTGATTTGAGCATAATATTTATTTTAACATTTATTTTAATATTTATTCACTTAATTCGATTCGGTTAGCCAGTGATCGATCACGCGACTACTTTTTATCAAGTAAATCGCGCACATAATTAAGTCCGTGGGAACGGATGTGACTACACGGTGAAAAAATTTCGTTCCCACATTTCTTTTTTACTTTTACCGTATCATCCTTCGTGCGAGGTTTCCTGTAACAGGTATATCTTGGTATAATCAATTTTCTATAAGAGAAAGAAAAAAATAATTGTATCGGAAAAAAAAGAAAGAATAGAAAAAGAATTTAATTCTTATTTGTTGTTTTATTTATTGTATGTTTTTGTTTCCATAATGTAAACTAATTAATCGATTTTTATTTTATGTAATTATCTTTTTGCCTAACATTTATATTCTATATTGTATAATAATAAAAATTCATAGGTATATGTACATTTTTATTTATATTGCATTCTATGCATTCTTCTCATATTTTTATTTCTTTAATATTTTAATTGTTTTTATTGATTGTCTAATATCTTTCATTAAACACCTATCTCATAATACAATATTGAAATAAATTCTTCAAGGAATATTTTGTTGAATTATTAGGTAGTTTATAATGGAAGGAGGTGGAGTACTTACAGCAGAACGCAGTCCTGCACGTGCGAATTTGCATGTAGCTTTCAGTGAAAAAGGAGAGGTAAAGGAGCGCAGAGAAAAATTTTTAACAGCTAAGTATGGATCTCATCAGATGTCTCTTATTCGTAAAAGACTTGCGGTTGAAATGTGGCTATTTGATGAGCTAGAAAAATTATATGAATCAGTTGTAAGCATGAAATCAAATTTTTTCTGATTAGAAGTTACTATATATGTAGGATATAATTTAGCAATTTCTTAAATTTACAGAACGAAAGCGGCAAAAATCGGGAAGTTGAAATAGATATAGATGAACTTCTTGATATGGACAGTGATGATCATAGACGTAGATTTTTACAAGTATGTGTATATATATATAGAACGATCATTATCAAAATTGATTATTTATTGTTTCATTTTCTTTGTTATAGGAGTTGCTAGTTGATACAAAGAAACCACCACATGATATAAACGTAAGTATATTCACCAACCTTGTCTAAACACTCATTTTAACGATATTTTCTTCCTTAAAATTTCATATTTTGTGACTAATTCTCCATAAAAATAATATCTGGTAGTTCTGAGAAATTAATAAGGTCGGTTATGGTGTGTACCGTTTATGGTTCCAAACAATTTGTCACTAACGAAAGTTTATCTATTTGTTTATATGTTTCAGAAATTCATTAACGATTTACTCGAAAAAGCTAAAACACTTTGAAGAACTTCCGTGTTCTTCTTAACACTTACGTGTTTGCAAGGACTTTTTTGAAGCATTAACAAATTTGCTCAGATTTTGGAACGAGTCAAAGACATATTCAAGCCTTAATGAATCGCGTACAAACGCGACTCAAATGCCAATTTATCATTATACTTGGATCGAACACAACGGGGAAAAGAAAATGAAAAGAACAAAAAGAAAAAAAAATTCATCAAATGACTCTGCACATTTTTATTCTAGCGTATATTATTTCATATTGAAATCGTAAGCATTAGTGTCTGACTTATCTCAGTACAACGGCTAACTTTGTTAGTTATTTATGTGCGCATCGCATATCAAGTAATAAACCTCACAGTACACGGAACTGCCTTGCTGTACGATCCATCCAGTGTGATCTATAGTAGAAAACATTTGTTCTTCTACACTCTAGTTTTGTATGCATTCTAAACTTCATTGTTCGTAGTAACATTTATGTTATTAAGGATGATTAACTAACAAAGATACTTCCAAAACGTTGTAATTATATCAAATAATTTGTATGCATATCCTATGTTCACTGAATTGTCTCGACTGTGGATACGATTGGGTTTGAAATGATCGATAATTCTTATGTTGTAGTTTAACGAATTAATACAAAACTTTTTCTATTTATTTTAGGAGATACTTTAAGAGAGTAGATATGCAAAATTTTGCATCGAATGCTTGTACGAATTTAAAAAGGAAACAAAAAGAAAAAAAAGAAAAAAAAAAGATGAAATCTGTTTGATAATATAATAAAAGCGTGTATGTTTCAGATGATATTATTACTGGCACAGTAATAATTAAAACGTGGAAATGACACCTATTGTTGCTCCAGTACCGAATCAGTATTGAAAATTATTGCGAAACAAATTAAAGTCTGCCGTAAGTTTCTTGTTCTTGGTTCTTTTGAATAATTGTTGTTTAAAATCATTCAAAGTTCTTGTTAATGAAGAGAGAGAAAGAGAGAGAGAGGGAAAAAAACATAAGAAAAAGTATGAACATTCCTAAATTTAGAAAGATATTAAATTTTTTATATTTTAACAACATATCGACGATTTTTTAAATTACTTTGTTATTTATATAATCATGTTGTTAATTTTCAAGATTTTAAATTACTATTTATAGACATGTTGTGCTCGTTTAAGTGATCGATCGATCATTCTGTGACGAATATTTAATAGATCAATTTGCATGTTTATCTTGAAAAAAAAAAAAAGAAAAAAAACATACGGAACGAAAATGTACAAGACTTCTGTTCTGACGGCCTCGTTCGGATAAAATAATTGTAAATGCGTATAATTTATTATGATGTAATTCGTGCGAATGTATACGTGATTCGAATTAACGCCTGTGTTATGAGAAAGAGGGAGAGAAAGAATAAGGGAAAAGAATTCATCGTCGCAATAGAGCGCACGCAATCATAGGTGACATTTATACGATTTACCAATCAATCATTTAACATACGAGCTATTGTGTAAAATGTATCCATAGTTATTGTAAAAGAGGAAGGAAGTGAACTTAACGCGAACTTCCGGACAACCCAAAGGATCTCTTGCACCGATGTATCTCGCATTAATTATTTAAAACCAAAAATGAACAAAAAAAAAGACTGCACAAGTGGAATTTACCTTCCTCTTAGACACCACATGTTATATACATTTATAGATGCGTACAGGAAATCACCGTCAAATGGCAAAACAGGATGATAAAATGGATATATTATCGAATACGTAGTATCAGATGTTGAATGAGGAACCGACGGACAAAAATGTATGTAAAGAAGCAATACCCACACCATGTGATTACCATAACGATATATATATTCACGTGAAAGAAAAAGGAAAGAAATGGGGAAGAACTTCGTGGCTATCTCATGTTACGAAGGAAAACGTACACACCATTTTTGTAGTGTTGTTAATCCCCATTTGAAGAACAGGAAAGAATGATTTTATCCAAGCAAGGCTTAGTGAATCACGATTATTTTCACGAGATATATTTGAGTGTGCAGAGATTTACAGCTGCCGCTTATCGTTTGGCAAGAGCGTGATCTTTGTAGACTTGATTGAGGGCATATAGAGAAATGTGTTTAGAATATCATCACTCACCCTCCACCCCTTTTTCAAATAAGAAATAAACTTCCATACGATTTAGGCGGATAATGTGTAATTAAAGAAAGAAGAAAAAAAAGAAAAAAAAAAAAAAGGAAAGAAGTCTTCTCAACTCAATTATGTAATTATATTTAAAACTTTATACGACGAAATATATGTGAATGTGTAATTAAAATTAGAGAAGTAAAAAAAACGAAAGAAAAAGAAAAAGAACTACTATACAATAAACCTTGATCTCGTAATGAGTAGTGCAATCGTTCGACGTGTTCGTTCAGCTCAGATCAAGCGAAATCATGTGACACGTCGTGTCATTTAACGAATCGATTTTTATGTCGAACGAATACGTCAGAATTTAATCAGAGTTTATTGTATTAGAAACGATACAATCAATTGGTGCACTTGTGATCCAGTGTGTGTGGTACAACGGTATGCGACCTTCGATAGAGTTATGTTCATCGAATCGGAAAGGGGAAAAAAGAAAAACGAAGAGGGAAGAGTAAGAGGATGATTATTGAAGTTTTGAAATTTTATCACCAGGCAGAAAAATTGTCGCTGTATCTCACAGGCTCCTTTGTTCTTTCGTTTCTCTGTTATAAAATAGAAACGTGTTCAAGCGCTTTGCGTGTAATGCTCGTTGGCATGTGAAGAATGTTTCGTAACGTATATAACGTGTAATCGTTCCGGCTTCGTGTCTCTAAAAAAAGAAAGGCGTTGGAAACTCGTGTGTAATTGGTATGATGCGATTTCAACATTATTTTCTCGGCGAATCGTTTTTGTAGGAAGTATGTGGTACATTCGATGTCTCGTAGAAGAAGAAGAAGGAAACACGACGAAAGGCGAAAATATGTACATCCGTAAAACGACACTGGAATTTCCCATCCCCCCCTGTGTGAATGCCTCTTGGAATGTTAATATTATAATACTGAATCAAATTAATCCATAATACTCTTAAGTAAGAGGGGAAAGCACTTTTACACTAACTACACGAAATTGAGACTTTCGCGACAAAAAAAAGAGAAAAAGAAAAAAAAGAAAACTGAAAAAACAATAAGAAGAGATTTAGGCAGTCGTGTTCCTTACGTTTTAAATTGGCGGTATTCGTGTTTCCACGAGGAAACAATATTTTGCATCAACATGTACTGATTATGTAAGAGATTGTATTTACTTGCACAAACAAAATAAGAATTGAATAACAGAAAAATTTATGGCTCGTTCCTTTTTCTTTTCCCTTCCCTTTCTTTATCCAGTGATCTAATTATGTATACGACATTAATAAATTAGAAATTTATTACCTAATCATAAGCGAAATTTACATTAAAAGAAAAATCAATATCTCTTTACTTTCTTTAGAAATTGTAACTAAAAAATAAGAGATGAAATTTCAATTGCAAGAATTACATTGCCATATTGAAAATATTTATTCACCTACGTAGGATCCAGTCTGAAATAGTTCAAGCGAATTATATCAAAGGTTTATTCGTTATATTGTACAGAATTTCATCAAGGTTATAAGGCGTAGCGGCCTGCGATATATATTCTCATGAAAAAAGAAAAGAATTCTGAAAACATCAGCTTGAATAAAGATATATGAGATCGATATACGTAGTGAATAAATTTGTGATCCGTAAAAACATTCCTCTATGGTTACTATACATCTTTTCTCATCATTCGTAAAAATATGTCGCTTGTATAGCATCGTTTATATCACAATGTCGCAGAGACATTGCATCATGAATGAAGCGTAAGACACGTTAATCGATCGGTTTCGCAATTGGAACAAGAGAGAAGATTTATATAAATACTTTACATAGCGACGTCCCTTCGTTCATGTTTATGAATTTCTGATTCCAAGCGCCTGCTCCAATTCCGCGCGTTTTTGTTGGACCTTCGTGTAAAAATATCGGCACACAGCTTCCTGGGCCCACGGTTGATAATAAAATTCTGCTCTACGTTCCTCTTCCGGGTTACCAACAACGTCTATCATCGTTTTCAAGTCTCTCGTTTGCGATATAATCCATTTGTTGATGAACTGTTGAGGGTCTTTGGCAAAACTCAAGAAGAACTCCCGGTTTGTTTTCAATTGGTTAATCGTCTCTACTGTTTCGTGAATTTTATTGTCGAGACTTTGGATCTCCTGTTGGCTCGCGGTGGACAGTAAGAAATTATTCATCTGCGTTTTTAACGTGTCGTCGACCTCCACTTCTATGTCGTAACATGCGGTCTGCTTCGTTTCTGTACCTGATGAAACAAACGGGTTATTTTTCATTATTATTGAAAATCGTGGAAGACGGCACGCATTGATTGATCTTTACTGACAGATACCTTCGACGCTAATAACGTGATTGATTACAATGGGATCCGGAGGATGAAGCAATGGATTTAAACGCTGTGGTATCTCTGCAAATTTCATCCTCGAGCAGGCGAATATTTGCTCAAGATATTTATCACAGTTTATGAATTCCCTTTCGTGACTGTCTTGAAGCTTGTGTGTCTTTATGTACTGCCAGAGAGCGGAAATAATAACGGGCCGAGTTTGGGTATGTACACCTAGAAGTCGGGCTAATCTGGGATCTAGTTTAAACTGTAATCAAAAAAATCTCTATTGAATTCCAATTTGAGCCAACTTCGAAATTTAGACTCAATTTAAAGAAATCAGAGTTACCTGTAAGGGTTGGTAGTCGAGAAGCAAGAGAATAGTGCATCGAACATTTTTATCTCCAGGTCTTTTCACTTGGAAACCATCAGTTTCTTGCGTTGTCAATGTACGGTGCCATTCAACCAAGTGATTATCAGGTCCATATAGATCTTTATCCAACTCTATAACTAGACTTTTAAAAAAGGAAGAGAACTTCCTCTTCACCTAAAAACCGTGTATTAATGATATAAATGAATTATCTTTCATTTAAATGATCTACGATTTTCTCTTTGAAGATAAAATTGATTTTTACTTTGTTGGGATCATTTTTCGTATCGTCTAAGAGTCGTCCCTCAACTCTAAGTTCCCAGGAAGCGACCGAACCTTCCTCACCCTCGCCAGCTTCTTTCGCTGGATAAAATGTATTCGAAATGAATATTCGCAGTTTCCTTTTTTGTTTCATTGGGCGTTTCAGCGCTTCTTGTATATCCAGTCGTTTTCGCATTATAGTCGCATCCAATTTTCTCTCAAACGCGAGTAAGTCCATGTAAGCCTGAGATTCAGGCACTAGATCACGTACTTTCTGCGGTAGTATTTTGTCTGCCAACTTTTTCTTCTTCTTGGATGTGGAATGTGAAAAATCACTGTTCCAAAAATACCTATATGAGTTTGTGTAAAAATCATAGATTCAAAAATCAATAAACCAATTTTAAAGCTTATGAAATGCAGTGAAGTTCCTGGTGAATTCGGTGAATGGTTTGTTTTCGACATATTGATGATAACGAACAAATTAATAATTTCAAAAAAATTAAGTAATCAAACCGATAAGATTTAATTGACATATTGCTTTTTGAAGTATATGAAATCATAGATAATAAAATCTATGTCTAATAGTTAATGAACTAAGCTAAATCTATGTCTAATAGTTAATGAACAAAATAGTACAAAACATGAATGTACATAGTTTTAAGAAATCACAGATAATAAAATCTATGTCTAATAGTTAATGAACTAAGTTAAATCTATGTCTAATAGTTAATGAATAAAATAGTACAAAACATAAATGCACATAGTTAAACAAAAAACATGCGACGTTAGTGCACTTACGGTTTTTGTTGCGACATGGGAATACGTTGATCTGCGCTTCTTTTTCCAACTGGTGGAGTAGGCATCGGTCCTTGACGCATATTTGAATAAGGTTGATTCGCTCTTATTATACTGGCTGGACCAGGGCCTGTAGTGGCCATTTGGGGAGGCGGAGTAAATCCAGATCTCTGCTGCATCTGTATAAAAATTAGTTAGTAAGTTCCTTGTTGTCCCGATTAATTGAATCATTTGGATTCTTGTATACTCACAGGAAAATTTGGGCCAGAATACTGGCGTAAATTAGGAGGTACAGACGATGCTGCATATCTTTGTGGTGGAGGGCCGTTATTCCCTGTATTTGGTACAGGAAACCTTTGTGCCATGTCTTTTTTTTTTATGATTATCCTATTGATTGAAACAAGTACTTTTACACATACAGATATTTGTCAACAGCTTATGATCAACAAAAGAGTTTCAATGAAATTATATCATATTTTATTATACAACAGAATCACACGAATGTACACAATGTTTCATTATAGTAGGAAAGTTTATTTACATGTGCTGTACATAAAGATCATTTACATTCATACGCGAGAGTGAATAGTTGGTGCTTTTTGAACAAACATTGCGTCTTCACTATCAAACTACTGGGAGCAAACAAAAACATAACCTCTAAATGCGTACCTAATTACAACCTTACACAGGTCGCGATTAACTGCGTTGTTTGTCTAAGTGTCGTAATATCGAACAAAATAGTGAAATTCATAAAATAATTGATAGAAATGCAAAGAAAACGAATGTTCTTCGGACAGAATCGGGTGCATTTTTCTCCAGAAACACAGTACTCACTCGGCACGCTCGAAACTGCAATGTTTTGATATAAACCGAGGTATAGAAATGGCTTGATATAGACCGAGGTATAGAAAAAGAAAGAAAAGAAACGAATTCGACGAATAATGAAAAAAACCACCTACGTTTCAAAAAACTTCTATGCACTAGCAACTGGGGTTAGCAGTTCCAGAAAAAGCGGCGGATTACGCATGAATAATTCTTCGCCTCCGCGAGAGGGCGCCACAAACAAACACACATTGCACTCCCGAATTATTTCCCCTCAGCGAAAGAAAAGTTCTATCAAATCCGAAAATTACACTAATAAAGTCTCTTTCCTGATTTTATTTATTTATCAATTGTTCATCAAAGGTTTTACTCATAATTTGCCACGAAACGAAAGTAGTCAAATCGGAACACAAGAAAAGTTTTGCACTTTTGCGTCGGTTCTTTTAAATTTAAGATAAAATTGGCAGTAAGTGCAATGATAAATCTCGAGGATGTAAATTTCCCAAATTCTCGTAGTAACATCTCTATGAATTTGTTCCAACATTAAATAAATGATTAATAGGCAGTAATAATAGAGTACCTTGAATACCACCTGCGCACGCGGATTCACGAGAAAACAATAATTAATCATAAGATGCGTGGGAATTTAATTCCGGATTCCCGAAAACGCGCTTAAGTCAAGGCGTCGACGATTCTGACACGATCATCCGAAAAGTCGCGAAGAAGGATAACGACATTCGACTCGCGATTACGTGTCAGAGGTGGCTGAAATTATTGAAATTCGACGAAAATTTTGCACGCTAACGACGAAGGGGAGAATGGAAATACACAGGATGCCGTGATTATATTTAAACTTGAGTCAGTAGCTAGCGATTTCGCCGGTGAATAAGTCTTCCATATTATTCGAATGAAAGTCGCGTTCATTACGCAACCTCCCCCATTATCACCCCCCTATTTCAAGTAAATATTTAAACGGTGTATGATTCATTACATATTATTATTCGATCGTCAGTAGAACCGTTCTCTAATGCATATTAGCTATTTAAAATGGCCATTCGTAAGCTAAGATCTCATCAAATGTGCTTCTCCAAATGTTCCGACTATTAAGCTACATTTCGTTAACCAGCTTCAGGATTTTACGCGATTTAAGCATTTCCCCCTCCCATAATTGTTTTCTTAAATACAAAGTACAATTGTTTGTATTTCGTACATGATTCATATTTGAATTAAAAAGAATTCTTGACCAAACGCTTTTAAATCGCTCGCCTTTTGGCGGGCTTTCATCCTCGATCTGTTGGCTCGTCACATAAATTCAAAAAGTGGATCAACGTAATAATAACTCGACCCATATAACGGCTGGTTATTTAAAGAAAAAATACTCTGTGACACTTTGCGCAATCCAATTTCGTTTTTCTTGTTTTATTTATTTTTTTTTTTTTTGTCGAATATTTAGAGCAGCGTAGCGAGGGAGAGCTTTTGAGTAACAATATGGCGGCTTGCGGATGGAACTTCAGGAATCTAATACGGAACGAAACAAAGATCTTATCTCTTGTAAAAAAAAAATTGTATCTCTTCATTGGTTCTCCTTCGTAAATTATAGCTGCAGTTGGTAATAATTGTGGTTTTTAATAATAAAGTTAAAAATAACAAATTACTGGACTTTCAATCTCCAAGAGATTAATTTTAATTTTAAACTTTATCTACAGAATTATTTTAATTTTAAACTTTATCTACAGAGCGCAGAAATTTATTCTAATTTAGAATTTTCTAAAAATTCAGTCACAGAATTTTTACTGTACTTCAAATAGTACTTAATTTAATTCGGGATTTAAATTCAAGTTTTATTTATAGAATTCGAGTTTATTGGCAGTTGCATATTTGCTGTGCTATTAAATAGCTAATTTTAACGCGAGTAACTATTAAAAACATGGAAACAGGCAAAACAGTGAATAAGTAATATGACCAAGAAAGCGGAAGGAGAACTGTCTCGAATTAGTCAGCCTCTCGATCTATTACCACCTACAGTGCGTAGTGCATTAAACGAAACACGAGGAAAGAACATTATTACAATTTAACGGAGAATTTTAGAAACATGAATCACATTAAACACATATGTATCATTAAATAAATTTGATTAATTTTTATAATATTTTACAACATAGTGTACTTGATGTTGTTATTTATAAAGGATCTATATTTGTATTGTACAAATTTTAAGGTTTGCATGAAAGGAATCCAGAGATTACTGCAACAGAAATTTGAAATTTGAGAATTTTAGGAATTTAGGAATTCAAAGCTTTAGAAATTCGTACAACACAAATTCGTAGGAGTAGTTTAATAAAATCGAAAGACTATCCATAGAATTTCACGTTTGTTTCGATTCACAATCAAACACACTAATATGCAAATAGCTTCATATCGAAACCACCCTTATCTTCTTTCTAATCTTTACACCACCCCATCTACTCGCTATAATGTAACGACTATAAGCAAACAAATGTCTCATCAACCACGAAAAAGTTCCCACACTTCCTAATTCTAACCAAATATGATCGCCCGAATCCTTATCCATTGCACGTGTATCGCAACGAGTTTCTCGTGGAGACGCAGCTTGCCAGCCACGATTTTGGAAATCCTACGTCCAAGTGAATAAGCTGCTAATATTAGATCGTCGAAAACTGTGGAAAGCACGTACGCATACACTAATAAACATAGGTGCATGTGTAACGTTGTCTTTTTCGAAACATAGGCGGGCACCACCCGTGTTGGACAGTTTCCTCCAAAGCGTGGGCCGTGTTCCCGCCATCTCTGCGGAGTATAAGAGGGACCAGCACTAGGACCAAGCACTTCAGTCCTCTCTCGACAAGCGTCACAAGGTACAAGGATGGCTCTCGAACGTCAAGTGCGCGCCAAGGTATGAACACGAGGACACCTTTGTGCATCGTGCAAGTACACACCTTGTTTCGTGGAAGAATCTGAAACCATTTCCCGTCGTGTGGAATTCGCAGATCGTTGGAATCGCGCTTGGTTCACAATGGCATTCTAAATTCGGAAATCTGCCGTGAATTTATTTACAGTGAATGTTTGATGCAACCGCCGAGTACCACCCACCCTCTTTCGCGACGCGAACTTTTGAATTTGTGCGGTAGAAACTTTTCAACTTTCAACTCCGTTTGAATTTATGCCGTGCAACTTTCATTTTGTCTATGAAATTTCCAAATCTCGAGAACTTCCGAAACTTTTGTAATTCTAATTTTTACACTTGCTTGATGCAAGCCTCTCTTCAATAAATTCCCACGTTTCCATTCTATACTTTGAAGGTGAAAATAGGGTGAATACTGGCGTATTTGGTTGTGAATTAAAATAAATCATTGTGGATTTTATTCTCAGTTTTAGTGCTCCATTGAGTTGGCAATTAATTCTTGAGGAAAATTTTAAGAATCAGATGATTTCGTTCGATGAATTGGACAAGTTTTGAGAGAGAAATGTAACTTTTAAATACGTCTGTAAATTGATAGCTCTTAGATCAAAATTGATTCAACCAATTTTTCAACGATCTCAAATTAATATGTAGTATATATTTTTAATTAAATTTCCATGGTAATTAAACAGCGACTACATTTGATTGTCCCATTGCAGATCGCTGCGAAGCGTAACCCAGAACAGGAAAGAGAAGCCCAAGAATGGATCGAGAGCATTTTGGGCAAAAAGTTCCCGCCAGGTGAGGCCTTTGAAGACGTTATCAAGGATGGACAGGTGTTGTGTCATCTGATGAACAAGATCTCCCCCGGAGCCATTTCCAAGATCAATACCACTGGCGGACAATTCAAAATGATGGAGAACATCAACGCGTAAGTTTACTTTATAAATAATTTCTCACAAATTAATTGCAGATTTTTATTTAGTTTCTGGAAAATTTAAATTGGCAAAAGCACATAAAACATTTAAAAGTCCAAAGTCTTTATAGCATTTAGTGGAATTAATCCGCAATATCCAGCATTTAACCAGAAACATTTTTCCCATAAATTCGTTTTTTGCTCATATGAAATAAGGAAATTTTTCGGTGACATTATTTGGTATTATTGTTAGGTTCCAAAAAGCTCTGAAAGACTATGGCGTGGCCGACGTCGACGTGTTCCAAACGGTCGACTTATGGGAGAAGAAAGACATTGCACAGGTGGTGACGACTCTCTTTGCTCTTGGTCGTACGGTAAGTTTCATTAAAAATTAGGTTAATGGTATTTAGTACCGACGGAGTGCAATTAGGGAATCGAGTGGATTATTCCATTTTCAACCGTTGTAATACCACTGAGTATCATCATTTAAATTCCGTATTAAAATATTACTTCCAATACTACTTTCCAAAAAAAAAAAGTTTTAATCTCCGATCATTACAAAAATTTCCTCGCCCTCCTTTTAAAATTTTCATATCACTCTTAAGATTTGAAATAAATATTAAATGAATTAATCGCCGCTTTTCCGTAGACGTACAAGCACCCAGAATGGAATGGGCCATATTTGGGACCTAAGCCAGCTGATGAATGCAAACGCGAGTTCACCGAGGAACAATTGCGCGCTGGTGAGACAATGATCGGTCTACAGGCCGGTTCAAATAAGGGTGCCACCCAATCTGGCCAAAGTATTGGTGCCACTCGTAAGATTCTCCTAGGAAAATAAGCCAGCACGATCGGCACGCGTTTTTAGATTTCAAGAAAAACTCACACCTTGTATGTACATGTACATAAACCCACGCACACATATATATTATGTATTTATTTTGTATTTTGTAATTAAATAATAATATATATATATTTTATTCATTAACAAAAATCTTCATTAAATCTATCCTCGCCCTTATTAGGTCTCACTGTCGAGAGATCGTTTCGTTTATTCTAAATTTTCCGCCGATTTCTAAAATCTCCTTTGAGGTAAAAATACAAAGCAAAATGGCGGACGACGGAGCCACACGAGCGATAACAATGCTTTTTAAATTTCTGTAGCAGTCTTTTATAGAAACATCCAGACATCTCGTGTTTCTCGATCTTTAAATACGATTCTCGATTTGTCGGACGATTTACGATTGTTTTTTACTACAACAGGAGGGGCTCCTCGTTTCTCATAGTGTTTTTGATTAATTTTCCTCTTGTATCGTTTATACCGTGTCTAATTGAGAATTCGATTCGTCACGTAACAATTATTTAGAATAATAGAGAATTTTGAGAGAATGTGTAACAGAATTCTGGCAAATTGCGATGACGACGTTCTTAGGGGATATAATTGGAACGGCAGAAATAAAAATATACCAGTGCTAGAAGGATGGTTTACAGAATGTCTAGATTCCTGTTTTCAGATTGAAAAGCAAATAGGAATAATTATATAGGAGTTTGTTAACGCGCAAAGACAGGGGAATTTATTAAAAGCATTCTGTTGCTCGTTGAAGAGCGAACAATTGTTTGTTGTACTTGTTAAATTCGCGATCAATTTTCACGTAATGTAATTCCACTTTGGTATTGCCTCAGTTTTGAATGGCTGCCACATGTGTGCATTTGATATGCAGAATGAATAGCGCTTTGTAGTGCTTTGCACAGTCATTGTTCTAGTCAAATGCAGCTATTGTTGTTGTTTGGGAACTGTCGTCAATGAAACTTTTCAGCGAAATGTTAATATTATAAAAACAAGATTGCGGAGGATTTACTTAAAAAGTCGCAACATATAAAGTTAGTAGCTTCTCGTTTTAGAAGAGGCACAGAAAATTAGGAAGTAAGTAGAAAATTAGAAGCAGAAGATTTTATTTAATAATTATTTCGTCTTGAATAGAAGATTTTATTTAGTCTTGAATTATTTTTCAGTCTAGCACCAAGAAATTTCCCAATTACGAATTAAATTTCTACGATTTAAAGAAAATTCTGCCGAAAAAATTTATAGTAATATTTAACTTTCGCAGACTGTTGCAAATTAATTCCCCGAACACAAGCGTAAAATTGGTAAAATTGGTAAAGGAACAGTTTTCTGGCAGCAAATAACAGGTGGAAGTAAATTGAATCGCAACATGTCCGTCTAGCGATACGAAAATAGTGATATTGTAATTCGCATTGTGTATCGTGGTTGTGCACATAGCTCGCGGCAAGATTCGAGAGTTTTGGCACGGCCTTCGTCGTAACAGATCGGTCTAAAATTATTTTCGTTCCTTCCAGATGCGTGAATCTACGTCGTATAATTTTGGAGAAACGTCTTCCATCATCGTCCCTAATAACCTTCAATATTAATGGCAATTTTCGATTTAGCGGGGGCTTAAGATTTAAGTGATTCCATCACGATAATAATTAATCGGTTATGAAATAAGGGTTCAAGATTGGATGTGTTTATTTTGCACGTGACACGTGGATGTTATTTACAAAATGAAAAATTATCGTTTAGTGCCAAATATAAATTATTATTTATTTTTCTTTTGTAAGATACTCGTCACCGAATTCAAAGAGTTAGTAATTTAATAAAATTCGAATTTTTCAGAATGGTGGTTGAAGTTCAAGGTCGTAGTGATTAGAGGAGGAGGTAGTAAAATGTAATATTACGATGATCTATATACAGATAAATTTTGACGCGGATGGCTATAATAAATCTGTGGATAAAGATAGGAATTATTTCATGGTTAGGTGCGAAGTACAGTAATATATATTTTGAACGAGTATCTTTCGTTTGATCTGTTGCTTTTCCAAACTTCGTGAAAAGAAGGAAATAAAAACAAAAGAGAAGAATTAGAATTTATAAAATAAGAAAGAAAAAGAATAATGAAACGTCTTAGTTTATTTTTGTGTTCCCCTTATTTGTCTATCATTGCCCAACATTATTATTGTCATTGCTTTTCCTCAAGTTCGAAGCTTTATTTTCATATTAGTGACAAAATTATCAGACAGAAATTTCTGTACATAATTTTCAATTTCTCATAAATTAATTTAATTCGTATAAAAACAAATTTTATGTTAAGAAGTTAATCTTTGCAACTATATATAAAAAATGGAGAATATCGTATAAAATATATTAAACATACTAGACATTGTTCTTTGTACAAAATATTAACATAATATGAATAATGTAAAATTTAATGGATTGTTAATTGTAAGTTTAATATTAAATTTTAATTGGAATTTTAATATTAATCTTATCATCGTAGGATTTTCCAAATCGTACGATGTTCATATTCGTTTAAAGAAGATGGCACTACATGGTGGATAACATAATTCCAAAAATATCGCCTGTGTTTCGTTACATATCGTTTCACAATATAGTTGAAGCTTTATTGCAAGATGGCACTGCATAAACCAAATGTGCCTTCAAAATTCCGATGTAAAAATTATAAAAGAGTATTTCAGATAAGCAATTTTTAATTATTGAAACATTCCTTGAAACTTTTAATTACTGAGACATTCTCCAAACAAAAAAATACTTCTTAAAAAAACTTTATACATGGATTTACTTTAGTTTTAATTTTTTCTAAAATCTTGCTTTTAACTAAAGAAGAGATAAAATCTAAGTAATTCCATTACTACATTGAAATAAAAGAGAAAAAGTTGCAAGATCTAAAAATGGCGGGAATTCTACTTTCAAATACCCGAACATTTTCACGATAAATCTTTCATCTCTGAAGTCCATTTCATTTCCTGGAACGACATGCAAGCACGATCGTTTCAAGTAGCACACGCAGCGCGAAATAAACAGAGGATACATGATAAATATGCATACGTTGAATGAAAAATGGCCAACTAACATCGAAACGAGATGTCGCGGCTGGTAAAACTTTTGCCTGCTGGTGAATGTGAAAATAAAATGAAGTGAAGTTGATCGGGGTAGGAAACGTTGGTCTCAGGAATAGACATGATCGAGGTAGTCGTTCTCATTTCTTACATACTTGGCGTGAGAAGCAACTGTGCCTTTTGATATGGCGCCAGCCATAGTCGTAGCATCCGGCAGCAGCAGGTTTTAATTTAAATCCTTTCCCTCCGGCATTCTCCAAGACCGTGGAGAGTTAATTTGAGTGATTCCGTATCGGATTTCTACAAGCCGTCTCTTGAATCTTGATTTCCTAATTTACGAATCTTGGCACTGGCCGGTCGAACGATACGCGATTTAAATATTATAGCGAGCTAACGAGATTGTAAACAATGGCAGCAACGGGATATTCTCGACCCTATTGTTTGAGTAAAACGGCACGAAGGGCGAGAAAATTTCGAATGATCTTGAGATTGGGAAGAATCGAGTGAAATTTTGCTGAATTCAATTCTGTCGGAAAATGAACATCATCTTAAAATCGCACGCTTGAGTTTATATACGTCAGAAAGTTTGGCTTCGAATATTTGGAAATTTAAACGTTTGAGAACTTACAATCTGGAAATAACGAGAGCTTGAATGTGAAATTTTTCCGAATTTCGAGTCGCTGATTGAAATTTGATTTACATTCGAATCGTGAGAATTTTAATTACAATATTTTCGGAATTTGAACTTAAAATTAGAAATTATTGTTGCTTTGAAATAATAGCCTCCTCACTCGTGGTTTCAGATGCGCAAGATAGGTTAATATGACGTATTATTTCGATCATTTTTCACGTCAACTACAGTACATTATTCCTGAATTCGTGTTACATCGCGGATGCAATTTCTGGCATTTGTCTGCCGTTCAGAAACTGCATATGACACACGAATTTTTCACATGACATATTCAGATTTTACCAGGCAAAATGGCGGGCCAACTTTTGCGCGGTTACTCGTCTTTGAATCGAAATTACGTTCTTCTTCGAAAACTTGATCAATCCTAATAGCAATATTCAATTTAGTTTATAACATGGTTTTTAACAAAAATCACGTAAAAACATGCAGTAGAAAAATTTCTAGGGATCTGCGTCTAGGAATCCATCGACAATTTGGCTGAAGAGTTATTTCCTTTTTCCCAATTCAAATGATAAAAACCAGTCTCTTCGTACCCAATTCAACCAAAGCTTTTGAACCAATAATTTCTTAAAATCTCAAAACTTACAACCTCAATCCCCACGTTGCTAATCATTCAATTATACGTATGTACAACCGTCCCTAGAAGCCACGACATTTGGAAAAATTCTGAAAAACACACGAAACGAACGATGAAAAAATGAATTTTGTGGGGAGAGAGCCAAATATTTCCAGGACGATCTCTCGGTGTTATTCACCATGGTTTTTAACAAAAATGACGTAAAAACATGCAGTAGAAAAATTCCTAGAGATCTGTGTCTAGGGATCCTTAGACCATTATCGACAATTTGGCTGAAGAGTTATTTCCTTTCTCCCAATTCAAATGATAAAAACCAGTCTCTTCGTACCCAATTCAACCAAAGCTTTTGAACCAATAATTTCTTAAAATTCCAAAACTTACAACCTCAATCCCCACGTTGCTAATCATTCAATTATACGTATGTACAACCGTCCCTAGAAGCCACGACATTTGGAAAAATTCTGAAAAACACACGAAACGAACGACGAAAAAATGGATTTTGTGGGGAGAGAGCCAAATATTTCCAGGACGATCTCTCGGCGTTATTTCGTCACGCGACCAGGTTTGCGCAACGCGTCCGCGGCAGAGTCCAGGGCGATTCGCGTGCTGCCCGAGTCGTTATGTCACTCGAATGTAACAAGTGAGCGGACTTGGAATTGGCAGCCAGCGGGGGAATTATTAAATCGGCTGTGCAGGAGAGTCGTAGGGGCGGTGTATTTCAGCGCTTAGGTTACCTTGAAAAATATTCGTCACCGTGAGCCGGGAGTGCGTGCGCGCGAGAGCGTTGTCACGGCTACATGAAAAACTGGGCCGGCTGCCTAACTTCTAGCTTGCCTTTCTATTATCGGATCCCTATCAGATATCATCATTATTGAGGGAACTTTATTGGCCACCGAAATACCCGCGGCCGCGAAATAAATTGTCGCACGTGCGACAAGGGCCGACTAATCTGCTTTGTCACGTTTAACGAATGCGTTAACGAGCGATTAACGAGCATGGAATTTGCTTGAGGGATCGATCCACGAGACTCGAGGTCAAGAGGCCAACGCGTATTAAATCAGGATAGGTCTGTCGAGTATGAACGCAGGTTAGGGCAAAACGTAGAGCTAAGAGTTCCTACATTTAAACGCATCCACGATTTGCAGGAAGGTATATCAAAGGTATTTGTTATAAGATGAATCCAGTATTTAAAGTTCCATTTCTTTAGCCACGAAAATTGACAATACAATGCAGTCTAATGAAGTTGAAAGCCAACTGCATATTATAATAATTATATTTGAGTGAAGTTCAGATGATGAGAAAATTCCATCGAGTCAAGCGTTACGTTAGTAAAAGGAACTTACAGTTGTAAGTATTGGTTCTAGATCTAGATCGGGGAAAGCGATAATAATAAGATACGAGGAATCGAAGTTAGAAACTATGGGGAGGGAGAATTTCTTTTTTTTAATTTTTAACTTGAAAAGCGAGCAGTTTTCAAAATCCACAACTTCGTTAGTCCGTCTTTTCTTTCAAAGATTCCACGAAACGTTGCAAAATTGCAATGTTTCTCTCAAACAGACGGGCTGTTACAAAGTGCCATTTAATAGAAACGCGATTCCACCGAATGTTCGAATTAACAATTTATAGGTTGATCCGGGCGATTAATTCAGCGAAACAGTTACATCGTAAAAGCTGACCAACAATGGCGACTAATTAAGCCAGGTGTTCGACGAGTGGCGGCCGCCGGCAACAAAGTGCGCGAAATTGCATCAAAATTAGGATGCTGACTGTGCCATTGGAAAAGTGGAATTGAAGATTGTCCAAGTAATATTGGCAGACGTGGTTCCTGGTGAATAATGAATCTCTATATTTAACTGCGTACAAGTGAGCGCGTAAACGTAAGAAACAGAGCTTTCTTTGATGATAATTATCCCCGGGCAGGCGAAGAGTGCGCCGCGTGTCTTTCTTTGTTCGCGAATGGCACAGGAGAGAAAAAAACTATATTAAAGAGGTTACAAGCAGCAGTTCAGTTTAGTGGAACGTAGGAGGTGAATTCTCGCGGATAAATTCCCCAGCACAATAAATTCGATCAGCGGGAAATTCGATGGCGAATGGACCGCGTTTTTCATCGTGATGGATAGGCAACCGGCTACCGGAAGCTGCGCCGTAAATCTCGCAATAATTAACTCCCGGCGAGGTGAAGCGGAATTCTTCGTCGCCCTGTGAAATGTCCCTTATCGATTTCATCCTTATTTCGGTCGTGATTGTTGCGAGTCAAATTTATCGATATTACACCTCGGTTCTCTAGATTTTCCTAAGAAAATTCAGAATTTCGATTCTGAAACTTGGAGATTTCCAGAAATACCGCTTCTCGCGTGTCACACTGAGAAATACTGACATTTGAAATTACCTTGACAAAATTGAAATACAAGTGGAAACATGAGAGTACAATGTGCACATTTTTCAATTTTCTCGAGACACTTAAATAATCTCAAGCAGAGATTTTCAGGGATTTTACCTGTCACGGATTGAATAAATCGCATTGTGTTGAAACGGAGAGACGTACTTAATATATTAATATTTGGACGATATTAATAGTTGCAAGAATCGAAATAATGTAATATAAATAATATTTGCAGTAGTTAAAAGTGCAGGGGATTAGCGCGTCCATTTGCTTCGTTAGAATCGCCGGCCTAATAAATTTTACAAATCCATCTCACCCTGAGAGTTCTTCGTGATCAACCTCTTTCAGTGAATTCACGATAGAGCTATTGCGATTGTGCCAAACTGCAACATTTTGTAAGTAAGTCGTTCGCTTTACCAACCGGGCTGTCATTGATCAATATATCCTCGTCGAAGACTAACCAGATTTGAATTGTCCCTGAACCAATCTTTGCTAATAACTGGAATTGATAATAATAAAAAAAAAAAAAAAAGATAAGACATACAAGACGAAAGAGAAACGACGAGAAACGATAATATGGTCCCTAACTTAAACAGTGTTTCTCGGTCCTAAGCACCAAAATGAAAAATAGGTACCACCACTCGACATAAAACATGACGTTAATGACATTTTTATCATCACACGACTGAAAGGATAAACAGGGATAAAGGGATACACGCGAACGATGGAACATTTCTCTGTTTATCGAACATTGTGGGAGTAAGTTTGAACCGAAATTCCATTTATACCGATCTATTTGGATCTCCAACGCCGATCTGACAAACGTGTTCAATCCCACCGATTTATTTCGAAGCAAAAACGAACGTCAACAAAATGTACAGCAGCAGAGAATGCTGCTGTACACTTCACCGATGGCTGTTGAACGACTGTTATGCTAAACTTGAACTTGGTTCGGAAGCAACAATGTGGCCTGGGCTAAATTTAAGCTAGATCGAGGATTATTGCAAAAAGGAGAAAAAAAAGTGTCTCGATTACTCGAGATTTGCACCCGCGAGCCTGCTGTCAGACTTTATTTACATCTAATTCCGATCCAACCCTGACCTAACCACGACCGGACCAAGGACTATTGCAAAAGATAGTTTCTAGATTAAACGCGGGCTTAACTTAGACCTGGTGCGAGGCTAACTCAAGTCTGGAGTCCAATTACGATGGATCACTGATCTGAATAAAATTGGATTTCAAATCACTGACGGGATAGTTTGGTCCAGTTGGTGGACTTAGGTTACACACACACGCACACACACACACACATATATATATTTATGTGACACAGAATTGGGATAGTTAAACTCGACACGAATAGAATATAATTTGACACTTATTCTCAGGAAGTGATTAAAATTTAATTCTCTGTAATATGCGAGTTACACTCAAATCTCGTCGAAAGTAATTCAAACCTAATGAAGTGGGGCTCGATTTCGGTGCGACGTTAAATATAAGATACGTGCAGACATAATTTACAGCAAATTCAACATGTTCAGATAAAAATAATTATATCTCCTACACGATCGAGTAATTACTCTTACGCAGTTAAACCTCTCATCGAACCCAGAGAATCAAATGGTTAGATCTAAAGGGACTTTATAGATGAATTATTTCTTTCTATCAACATAACAGCTATCTTGCAGCGAATCGAAAGCTCCTGTACAACAAAAGTAATTTTCTCTTAGTTGTTTGGCCTGTGTTAAGTAACTTTGAAATTTTTAAACAACTTTTTTCTGTAATCGACGTTATCCTCCTTCGATCTTTTTCCCCTTCGATTCCGTTCTCTCCTCTGTTCTCACAGGCTGAGTCATCGTGCGTGCAAGTGTCTCGAGGGCGTCTGCTAAGTCACATGCTAAATTTGGTTACCTTACTAACGGGATTGTATTACGCGCGTGGGCTTATTCTAATATTTCTGATGGCTGCGATGGCAACTAGGCTGCCCTCTTTCTATACTTGTATCTGTTTCCCTGAGCCTCGTGCTCTCCACCAGCCGCGATAAAGGGGAAGCAAGTGCTCCTAAAACTCCTATCGTCTGGAGATACCCTCTGGTTATAAGAAATAACGTGTACTCCTTACACGTGACAAGAGTCATCGTTTTGAAATCAGTCCAAGATTTAGTAAAAGAATTGCTCTCGATTATTCTTTTCGTTTATGTTGCCACGTGTTTGTAAACATGCGACATATTTTTCACGTGATTTCTGTTTTATCTTGTTGAAGACAAATGGATGGAAAAATTAATCATCGGTTGAGAAATTCGAGGAAAAAATTGTCTGAGTGAGTGACCTAGTGGTCTTTCTTTTTTTTGGGGGGTTCAGAAATTGGTCTTGATGATCCGGGAAGAAAATTTTATGAGATTGTGTTGAAGAATTAACATTGGGCTTGATGATGGAAAAAAATGGGGAAGGTTTTTGTGAATTATAGACGGCCAAAATGAAGTTTCTAGGAATATTTAGTCCAATATATTTTAGGTTAAACATAGTTGAACCTAAATAGTCGTAAAATCTAGTGAAAAAATTTTAGCATTTTTCTAGCATCCATATTAAATCCAAGTATAATATTATCTCTATAATATTAATATTAATATTAATACGTAAAGTACCTAATCTATCCTTAATAAGTGCGATTCAATTATATTACATTACATTCTGTAATTACATTACAATTTAATTTTCCGTTTAAAATACAAAATTGCCCGTAAACGATGATGAATTCAAAGTATAAAGCTTCTCTAAAATGCGAATTAATATAAAAAATTCACAGTTTCTATTGACTGAGACTCGGGTCGAAATCTGAGGGAATTCTAGAAAACTTTATGCTGCTATTTTCGCGGGAGAATGAGATTAGATTCGAAGAAAAATTGCGAGGTTTTCGGTGAACTGAGAGGCATGGGGGGGAATTGAATGGATGATTTTCGAGGGAGAGCTCTTCCTCGATCATGTAACACCCGCAGCGGGACGGAAATAATTTCAGCCGGTGAGGAGGGGCGAAGAAGCGAGAGACGGTCAAGTGGAACAAGTCAAGAATTTCTACATCATACGTTGCACTGACTCAATTTAATAGTGGGATCCACTCCGGTGTCGTGTGAAATATCTCATCTGGATTATCAACTGGATTTCATCACCCAAAGAGATTTCCTTCGAAGAGCAATAAGAATTATTAACCAATTTCATTTAATAAAATGGATCAAAATGGATTTTTCGCGTGGAATTCTTTAGATCTCAGAAGAACGGAGCCGTACAAAAATTGTAAGAAATACAATAAATACAAAATAGAAATATAAGAAGAAGATTGTGTCTTGAGAGAGAAGAGCTCTTTTTAAAAAATTACAGCTCTTTTATTCTCTTCATTCTGACTTTTGAAATCTAAAAATTTCGACGTTGAACGACGAAAGGGGATGAGATTCATACCGGAAGAAGATCAGACGACAGTTTAGGAATATCACCCTGATCCCTTATGACAACGTTCAAACCTATTTTAACGGGGGAATAATAAAATATGTACAACTGCGCGTGTATAATTAGAACATTGTCCGGAGACCACGTGACACGTCACACCGTGGAGTATCGTCCCGCTGATTGACAACGAGATTCGATTATGTTTCTGAGAATGGACGTCCGTTCAATCGTGATCAAAAATAGCAGAAGCCAGAAGCTTAAAAATTAATCGCCACGCGAAAAGTGCTCGCTCCTATGTATACGTAATCGAGAAGGTGCAACGATCTCATAGTGTTCTCCATTATGCAACACTGCGTTACTGCAAAGAAAATTCACTTGGATTTTCAATGAAAAAACCAAGAGAACAGTCGAATAATCACGCGGAATAATTTATTGCAACTTTTGGAGCTGTTTATATATCATATCATATGATCATTATATTAACTTTTTGAAGACCGAATAATCTAATTTTTATTATTTTCATTTCTCTGCAAGGAAGAGCCTAATTTTTACTGTCTTGATGACTCATGTTGTTCCTACTTGCCCGTCTTTCGTGTCTCACGACACAAATTTGGTTGGACTTTTTTTTTATTTCGGTGCGAAAGCGCGGTAGAAGCGTAGCTTCTCAAGGATCGAATTCCGGTTCTTCTTTCGTTCGATAGGGGCGGCGTTTCCGAAAAGTTGCTCGTTACCGAGAGGAGAGCCACGTATACATATGCATGTGAGAATACACTCATCCTCTATTAATAGCATCTTGCTCAAATTTCTATTTTTAGAAAGACTTATACGCGTGCACGTGGCTTTATGTAAAAAGCTCGCCGACTATACATATGTACATGACCGCGCTGTGGTCACGCCCACGCAAGCCTAGCTTTTGGAAAGCCATTGTGCTGGACTACCTTGCTCCAACTTGAGGATTTCTCCTATGCGAGATTTATCCGAGTGTTATCGACTTGGCTTGCTAATTTTTCTGACACATTATAGCGTGTGTCTCTGTCAGAGATTTTTTAAAAAATTAATTTTCATTTATTTCGAGGTAGATCGATGTTGTTCTTCTGGGTCATTCTTACCTCAGTTTGAAATTTTCGAAGATTTATCCAAATTATGGTTTCCTTTTCAATACGTACAATTATTTCTCAAGATTTTGTTTGGAAATTCATTTTCCCTTATCCAAATGTGAGATTCTTTGGCCTAAGTTATTCACGCAAATTTTGATATTAAAAATTAAATTATATAGTCATTTTTTAAGAAAATTCCCCTCTCGAGAATTAAGTTCAATCTGGGGTAAAGAAGTTACTCTATCCAATTATATGAATCGATAATTTTTAATAGTGATGAGTTTCTCATAAATACGTAAGATACAGACTCAAGTTTCATTCTTGTCATTTTTTAATACCTACTTTTCCCAAATTGTGTTATTTTATATAATTATATAAGGATGCTGCGTGACAATTGGATCGATCGAAGTTGCTCATCCTCTTTTGTCAATTTTAAATGCAATGACAACGAGCGAGGTGATTACTACTGACGTAGGAGAAATTCGACTTTTGGAGGGAAAAGTTTGGGAAAGATTTCGTTGACCGGGTGCCAATTCGGTTTGGTGTTAATCTAAAAATTATGGTATCGCGTTGCTGTTGTCCGCGAATGCCATTAGGGCCCGGGAATTAGTCCAAGATGTATGAGTAATAAATTTATTTCGGTGTTTCTCTCGCTGGTTCATCGCTCAGAAAACATTCTCTTGTGTAGTACAATGTAAACGAATACCATATCGTCACCAACGTGACTCATACTACTATCAACAGATTTTTACCACCTCCTTTCAAACAATTCCTAATTTTAATTCAACTTACTCTCGTGAAACATTCAATCGGCAAAGAAAACGTTTTTTCAAAAAAATCACGAGGTTTGACGAAGTTTGATATGATTTGAAACTAATTGCAGGTTCATTTCAACTTGAATTCGAATTAAGTTAGAGATCACAAAAGCATGCTTCAGAAGGTGTATTTTCAAAAAAGTGGACACGTCATCGACTGAAATAAATCAACAGCCGACTACATCGTGATAAATACGTATTTCAATTCCTTTAGATTATTATCAATTTAATAATTAATTTAATAATAATAATCTAGATTGGTGTTTCGCCAAACTTCCATTTACCGGAAAAAGCGAATTGATTTCAAGAAGTCGCGACAAACAGGTCAGATTTGATGAAGTTTGACACGGTTTGAACTAACGACAAGTTCGGTTCAAGTTAAATTTGAATTGAAACAAATATAATAGCGCGATGCGAGTGCTGCGTTTGAGCAAAAGATCGACGAATTATTAATTGAGTAGCTCGATTTAGTTTAATTTTTCAACGTCGTGTCTCGTGCAAAGATTAATAACAAATGGGCTGGATTTAAAGATTCAACGCGAGGGATCCTTGAACCTCTTCCAAGGCCACGATTCCACGTTCCACGAAATAAAAACTTCGAAACCGGGAGTTCTCAGGTTTCCTGCATGCCTCGGCTTCGTTTACAGCTATGCGTTCCCGTTTCTTTCTAAAAATCCACGCGGTTACTGCGCTTTTGCAGAATCTTACGCGTGGCCCGTCTCGCTGTATATTTCTCTAACATCCCCGTGATATCTCTCGTGGCGAATATCTCTCTCTCTCTCTTTCCCGTCGTAAATATTACATTCCCGAAGCACGTCGATTGTTATCTTAATGTTTGCAGAATCCTCCACGCACCGTCTAACCATTTTACTTAACGAAACGTGGACGAAAGGCTCGTCGAAGAGAAAAAGAAAACACAATTCTTCCCCTGTATCCTTCTCGTTCCTTTCTTGTTAAATGCGCTATAATTCTCAGCAAGTGCTACGCAGGAAGAGTAAGAAATGTCCGTAAAACAGAGGTCACTAGCCTTCTTGCTACCTCGCACGCCACAAAAAAAAAAGCATTCATACATGAATTTCAAACATTCCATACGTTCTCTGACGATAAAACTCCAAAATTGCGGAGAATTTTTTGCAATATGCATTAATATATAAAGGATATATCTGAGATTAGACAGTGTTCACAAGAGGCGCACGAATTTCCACGAAATACCGAATATGACGAAAAATTCTTTTCTCTCTTCAAAGTCAAGTTTGAAAACCCTAAAGCCGCACCAAAATCCTCCTGTACAGTGTAACGAACGAGCCGAGCCTGACATCTCCAATCACCTACATACGCGTCTACGAAGAGAAGAAGAACGTATTAAATTTAGACAAACATCCGCGGTCTTAGCAAAGTTCCTCTCGCGAGGAGGCGAGCGACAGGATAAGATCCAGCGGTGTTAACGAATCGTGGCCGTTTCGGTATCCCGACGTATAGTGTAACACCCCCGCTAGATGGAAGGCGGCTACTTGCGGCTGTGCTCCCTCTTGCCCACCGCGACGTTGTCGTCAAGAGCGCACTGACGTTCCGATGCACACGTGCCGTGTGCAAACGGCCTGGCTATGACTAGGACGTGCACGACGCGAGAACAGCCATTCGAATCCAGTATTAGTGCGGTGTAGAGTGCTTCTCGGTGTTTTTTTTTGTTCATCTTCGCACGCCTGCCTTCATACCCGAGGTTTACCGATCCTCTCGTGACTTCGAAACCCGTTCACCCGGTGGTGAGTAGTAGCACAGCACACACGCCACAAACGAGCGAGCGAGCGAACAGTGTTTCACGCGACTGGCCCAGAGATCATCGTACGATCATCCGTTCTCACAGCAGAGGCAAAAGTAGAGAGAGAGAGAGAGAGAGAGAGAGGGTAGTTGCATTTAAATATCGATTTGAAAGTGAGAATTTTGGGGAACGGTCCTTCTTCCATTCGTTTCTTGGATGTTTTGGTACTTGGTAAAGAGCTTGGAGAGAGTTGAAAAATTTAGTCAATTGCTTTCTGTTAGAAGTGAGATCCTTGGAAACTGTTTCTCTTCCATTAATTTTCAATGATCTTGCAGTTGCTAAAGACTCGATGTCGTAGATAATGTTAATTTAAAAGTGAGAATCTTGCAACTGTTCCTCTTCTGTCAATCTTGGATAACGTATGTTCGATAAAAGGGCTCAAAGTCGATTGCTTTTATGAACTTTGTGAAAACGTTGGAGTCGTGCTTTGTCTAAAAAAAATTTGCCTTTCACTCAAATTATAATTCTGGTAATTGCTATGATCTTGTTATTTTAGACGATGACGAAAGGTTTCCGACTAGATTCAGCCCCATTCCTCTTTAATTCCCTCAGTTGACACCAGCTGCCTGAAGGCAGCAAGCAAGATTTAGTCATGAGGATCTTTGGATGGATTCATCCATCTTTCAAAGTCAACTAACAATTTGGCTTTTGATCTTTCTGTCAAAGTCGCAGTTGACGAATGGTTTTGTTTTCTATTATAATTTTCAGTGTAAAGCTTGGCTTTTCATCCCTCTATCAGATTCAGGGAACAGATAATTCGTAGCGTAAGTCTTTGAAGATTCAAAAGTCAAAGTTAGAAGATTGGAACGAGGAAATAGGTAGCCTTGTTCCTTCAATTTTTTGACGCAAACTCTCTCTCCATCAAAGTACATTTTATATTTCATACTCGGCAAAGAGTCTGAAGATTCGAAGTAATCGCACATTAAATGACTCCATGTGACTTGAAGGATGGATAGTTTTATTTCTGTAAATTGTCGAGTTCGAGGATCTGGAGGATCGAAGAATCTGACGAGAATGATTGTCCCGGTGGGGAGCTAGATTTAGTCAGACGTGTCTCACTGTGGAGAGAGGAATTACGCGAGCCATAAAGTTAAAACGCGTGACGGGTTCAGTAAAACGCGATGAAATTTGAGATCGTCCGGATTTAGTATACACGGGGGTGGAGAAGGCATTCTTTCGGCTGTTATGATGTAACGTGATGATATGTGGGGGTGATATGTACAAACAACCGCTATGACTCATCGGTAGAACACTTGCAAAATTGTTGCAAAATTTCTAAATCGAGTTCGCCAGGAAAGGGGTGAAATCATATCGAAGAACTTTGCAACAACTCGATAATGTGAAATGACGAAAAGAGTTTGAAATTTTTAAGAAACCTTAAGTGGATTTAATTTTTTTTGTAATCAGAGAAGATGGATTTACAAATCTTTTGTCAATCGCTTCAATCGTGAAAAAAGGAAAGAATAATTTTGCCATCTCAGACAGTTATGAAAAATGAAGGTTTCGTCTAATTAGTCACCCTATATAATGAGGCAAACGATGTATAGATTGTCTTCTACCGTTATAAATGTAGAAAGAGAATAACGATAAAAAAAAAAAAGAAAAGGAAAATGGTTATTCGAGACAAGAATGAAAAATAAGGGACGGTAGGACTTGCAAATTAATTTTGTCAATTAATCAAGGACCAGCTGGACGAAGCGAAGGTAGGGGTAATGGCGACCGCGTTGTGGAGAATCTAGCGCCTTCCCTAATACGGCCTCGCGATCCGGCTTGCGTCTGCACGGATATAGAATCCTCCGTCTCTCTTTCTGGTCTCTCGTGGTCTCTCTAGCGTCGTTTCTACTAATACCGTGGCCACTATAACTCGACACCAGAGCCGCTTCCAAAAGTCACGCCAGTCGAAACCTCCACTTTGTTCTCGCTTTCAAACAAACCTCTCTCGGAAGCTTCCTCGCATTTAACGCAGAAAATCATCGATTATTTCTCGTCGTCGCGCCAGGCTAGAACCACGTGGCGGGAAATAGAAAATTTTTTGAATCTTTCACAGGCACCTCTTCGCAGAGGAGCATTTGGACCTCTCATTGACGAAGAACAATGATTCAAAGTTTCATTCCTCTCAATATTTACGAGCCCTCATTCTGAGAGTAATCCCATTACCATTTTCTAATATTGTAAGTCTAATGCAGTGTGTGAATGATTATTAATGAAGCTTTAAGGGAATTACCGGCGATCTCTTCTTGGAACGAAGTGGAGCCATTGCAATTTTTATCAGTCCACTCACTTTCTCGATAAACTCTTCGTCTCGTTTTCCGTCACCGTTGACCATTGATAAAAGCTGGGGTTAATTTCATTGATGCTGCTGTTACTTACATGTGTGTATGTCAATGGATAATGTTGCAGTATAACAGAGGAAATATATAATTTCCTCGTCTTTCGTTCTTTCGTTCTTTTCGTATGCCTCGCGAATGTTGATCACTGTGTATATACGCTGGGCTTCAAACTTGGTAAAAATAGACTCGTTCATCGGCAGTAGGGCGGAGACTAAAACTGTTTATGTTCCTCGTGGTGGATTAGGTAATCGGGGCCGGGAAGGGGGGGCTGAGTTATCATTGTTATTCACTGTTTATCCATTCGTGAAAACGTGTTAATAAATCGAAAGTTACTTGTTCACTTGCAAAGTTTCTCTTCACTTAGTCGACGAAATGCTCGGGCTTACTATTTTCAACAATTTCAAAGGATTTGAAATACGCTGTAAAATATAAATAAATCGACGAAATTGTTAAGAAATTCTTCCGCAGATTACAAATTTTATTTTTCGATCGTAATCAACGCGAGATACTGATCGAAGATTTTTCTGTGTCTTTCAGTACAGACAATATGCCTTTTAAACCAGTAGAGCACCCCAAGTGTCCCAAATGCGGCAAATCCGTATACGCTGCAGAAGAACGTGTCGCCGGAGGACTCAAATGGCACAAGATGTGCTTCAAGTGTGGTAAGTGGTTGCATAAAACATTGGAGACTTAATTAGCAAGAGCATGCTTAGTGCCTGTCTTCACTTTGCGATTTAATATTCAACTTAGACAAGCACGGGGTTCTTCAAACATTTTCAAACTTCAATCAAACTTCCAATCGAACTTGTTAATAAAATTCGTTAAAATTCGTAAAATATTTATAAACGTACATACTTGCTTTTCAGTGAATTTTTAATTTTTTAACATTTGATATTTAGTAAATATTTGGTCAAACGTAGTAAATATTTAGTAAACATTTGTATCAAATTCCTTCAAACATTCACGAACGTGATACTTTGAATCTTTTTAAATTTCTTCCGCCTCGCAATTGGTAACAATACGTATTATTCGTTAAATATTTGGCTCATCAAATCTATTTAACATTCAAATCTATCAAACATTCGTAATACTTCAAACATTCTCAAACTGCTTCCACGAAAACCTTTTAATCGAGCAATAAGTTAATACAATATAAGTATTCGTATAATAAACATTTCTTCAATTTACTTTTTCACTGAATTGAGGATATCAATTTTTGATTAAACTCCACGTGAACGTGAAGGATCAAGTATTATCAAAAAAAAAAAAAAAAAATCACACTTGACTCCCTCGAGAAGTACACAGCCCTCGAATTCCTCTGTAGGCTCAGAAACGTGAAAATTTCTTTTCGCAAAGTCAGCGTAGATCAATATCTACGGCGTGATATGAGTTGTAGAAACTTTGATTGACGGACGAATCAATTAATCAGTCAGTCAGGGATCACGGGATCCGAGGCACCCCATTGCGCAAAACACCATCGGCCGTTTTTAAAATTAGCCGCCTCTATAAATAAGTTTTATATCCCAGTCCCGGATGGTTTGTCTTGGCCTTAATTAGTTTTGTATGCTAGCCAGAAATCAAATAGAACCACCCAACGTCAAGCCGAGGGTGCAACGACCCGCGCGAACTCGCCGGGAAAAATCCGGACTTCGTGATTCTACTTGAAATAGGAACCACCATTGAATATTCATTCGCGGCTCTAGATACCAACTGAAATAAGCTGCATCGAAAATTCAAAATTCCTGACACTACTGTCATTTGTTCCTGAATGTATTATATTTGTTTCTTTCCCAATAAAGAAATTATTGATCACGGATCATCGTTACGATCATGACGCTGTTGGCTAGTGTCAGCTTGATGACTATAGTGATTGGTAGACTGTCATTGTTTATGCATTTATGGGAAATTTTATATTAGGATTACTAGAGTAGTTGAAAGGTTTCGTTATTTTTTTTTTTTTTTTTTAGAGAAATTTTATAGATTTATAAAGATAATCGTTTAGACTAGGCCATTGTGATACTAATAGCCGCGAGACTGTCAGTGTCATAGGGTTAGTTAATGGATTATATTTCTGAGTGTTTCAGTGATTTAGATCAAGTTGCACTAGTTTAATTAAGATGACCAATTTGTAATGTTTCATAGAAATTTTATGGGTTTAGATTTTAAGTATTTTCCAAGAGTTCAATGGTTTCTTTGTAAGTTTTATTTTCTCCCTTAAATTTAAAAATTTTTTGGATTTTTCTCACGTGACTTTTATTCTGATTCTTTTGGTGCAAATTTTACGCTTATGATTGTTCTCATATTCTCATCTTCGTTCATTCTCATCTATGATGAAATTTGTTTTATTTGTCTATACTTTCTAGCAATCTATATTCGTGCAAATTATTACTTTGCAATAGATTACAATTCCTTTTTCAACAGAAAAAAAATTCTGGTTGGATCTGATGCTAAAAGTCTTAGTGCGAACACTTGTTTATGTGAATTTCAGAAGATCTTGGTATATTTAACTCTCGACTAGGGTGGTTTGTTAGTTCCATAATTAGCAAGGCGTAACCAGACAAGAAAGTAGGTGAAGCATTCCCTCTGTCTAATTCTATTACCTCAATTACAAGCCAATAAACTGTCAACTTAATCCAATAAAGAAATTCTCAAGTCTGATTTATGTTAAAAAATTGTTTTTACGTTTTTACCAATTTTAACGAGGATCGAAATATTAAAACACAATTATAATGTGAATATTACGTTGTTTCTATAACTTCTCAAAAGTAAACGATCACGAAAGATCATTAATTTTCAATTTCACCTTCATCGAGTTTCATTATTCAGTATTTTCCTCTTCTAACACTAAACACGTTGTCAGATTCATAACTCGGAAAGCTGCAGAATTTTTTTAAAAAAATCGCGGATCATCGATCGTCATCAGGCATCTTCATTCCTCGAGATGAGATCCATTAAGACCCATTAAAGTCTTCAAATGGACAAATCCACTTAGCGGAATGACGGTATAGGCCAGAGCCAAATATGCTTACGTGTTGCAGGTCTGTGCGGCAAATTGCTCGACTCGACAAACTGCACTGAGCACGAGGGCGAGCTATTTTGCAAAGTGTGCCACGGACGCAAGTTCGGTCCTAAAGGATACGGCTTCGGTGGAGGCGCCGGTACCCTGTCCATGGATCAGGGTGAACATTTGAAGAGTAGCGAGTGAGTGCACCTGCCCGCGTCGTCCAATCCCCTCCCAGTCCCCTCAAACCTAGCTCCCCTAACTCCCCGTTTCCCAAACCAAGGGAAAAAAAAAAAAAAGAAAAGAAGATTCTCCCCTTCAGTCGTTTGTACGATCAGACCATATCCCCATAGAGAACCAACACCGAATATAGTGCCGTTAACCTAAAGTCCAGAAACAAAAAACAAAAAAAAAAAAAAAAAAAAAAAAAAAAAAAAAAAAAAAAGAAAAAAAGTCAGAACTCGTGGAAAAAATATCACGAAGTATGAGAACGACCGACTCAACCAACATGGACAGCCCAATGATCCAACAGCATGATCCTCTTTTTGGAAACGAAATTGGAAGAAGCAAAGGCAGCCTACTAAGAACCCGAGGACCCAGAGCATGCGTCTACGTAACATATATGTGTATACAGCATCGCGAGACTGTGTCAAACTGCGCGGCCCATTGAAAAATTTTGAAAACTCCCCCTCCTCTCCCTCCCTCTTTAACCTAATCTCTTCCACTAGTTTCCGAATTTCAACTGGATCTTTCCTTTTTTTTTTTTTTTTTTTCATTCTCACTCGGCATTTCTAATTGTATAGACAACAGCTCCCTCCCCCTCTTTTTTTCGTGATTCCTTTTTTTTTTTTAATCTCGTGGTCCTATGATCCTAACCAGCAAACAGTCCCGAATTCTCTGGTTTTCCCTTGTTCCCAACGAATCCCAAACTCGTCGTTCATCGGCACCGACAGCGATGATGGTGATGATGGTGATGGTGGTGCTAAGACGACGACGACGACGACGACGACGTTATATTAATTAATTTGATAATTAACTGTGTTTTAATCTAGTCGACTGTTCTCTCTTCGTCACGTTTCCTGTTTTATATTTTCCCGTTTATCTTCTCTCTTTTTATTTTTCTTTCTTTATCTCTCTCTCTCTCTCTCTCTTTCTTTCTTTCTTTCTCTGTCTCTCCCACTCTCGTTTCTTTTTGTTACCCGTTTTTCTTTGTTTCTGTCTTATTTTTCTCGTTCTCCTCCTCGTTTTTTTTTCTGTTAATTCTTTCTTTCTATTTTTTTTTTAGCTGTTTTACCTATTTTTCGTTGTTGTCTCTCGTTTTTTTCTCTGTCCGTGTGAACGACTGGATTAAGAACGGTCGTTTATTTTTTCTCTCTCAAGTCGTATATATATACATACAGATATAATACTACTACTACTATATATATATATATACTCTTTCTCGTTTCTTTTATTGCGATATTACTACACTACATTACGCTAGTTTATAGAATCATTTGTACCATCTGTAATAAGTGCCATTAAAAGACTTAAAAAGGGAAAGAAAAAAAAAAAAAAAACAGAAGAATCTGGTGTTCTTCATTGACACTTGGCTTTCGAGTGTTGACTTTTCGAACGCATTGACGGTCGGACAAAAATGTTCTTGCCACGGAGTAAACACGTTTCTCACGGATCGAAGTATGCATGAAAAAATTCAGATTACTGTGGTACAGATGAAAATGAAGAGTGATCTTATGGTATGTCAAAAACATTTTTGACCCACTGTACATGCCCACACACCTACTTAGCTCTACTACATTTAGATATGTAAAAAGAAACCTAAACATTCCGACCTGGCAACAACAATGCAACAACGAACAAGGAACGAACCGAGCAAATCGCGGTTCAAGAACGAAAAACCCCGTGCGAACGCAAGAGCCAGGCCGTCCAACCTTCTTTTAACTGTTCTAGCAACCCTTATTTCCCACCCTTACATTCCCGAGATATCTCTCTCTCTCTCTCTCTCTCTCTCTCTCTTTCTCTCTTTCTCTCTGTTTTATTCTCTCCAAAGAAAGATAGTACAACAACACTTGAAAGAAAAAAAGCAAACAACTGACTGAAAAAGTCGAGCGAAAAAATAGCAAAAAAAAAAAAAAAAAAAAAGATACCCCACTACCCCCGCCAGCCCCGCCGAGTGCGAGCCAACCGGAGGCCCATGATCGAACGATATATGTTGTCGCTTTATCACGAGCCTGCCCTCGAAAATCCTCGTGATAAAGGGAACAAAGCGAGTAACAAAAGAAAAAAATGGTGAGCACCGAGTCAGATTCCGCCTCTCTCTTCTCTTATCTTGTAATATTTCTCTCTCTCTTGACTCTCTCTCTTTCTCTTTCTCTCTCTCTCTCTCTCTCTTTCTCTCTCTCTTTGCCTACTTCTCTATCTTCACCGCCTCACAGAAAGAAACCAACCGCTTCTTCGACATGTTTCTCTTTCTTTTTTTTTTCGAAATTTCTTTTTCTTTTTCGTTTTTTTTTTTTTTTTCTTGTTTCTTCAAAGATTCGACAAACATCTTGGTTTATCGATCGGCAGCAGCAGCAGCACACACCTGCACGGCCTCTCTCTCGTACCTCTCTTTTTTTTTTTCCATTCGAGGACACGTAACTCCGTAACCCTTGCTAACACGTTTAACTTTATGGGTGCTTCTTCTGTTTAGACGTATACACACACACACGGATACACATACGGTATACACACACTCTGCTCGGCTTACAGAGACACACACACACACACACTTGTAGAGATGCTACACGTAGATGAAAAGCTTGTTCGGTTTCCTTCCTTCAGCTAGTATTGTACCACCTTCAGCTTTCTTCTCTCTATATCTGTCCTTATACTCTTTCGAACCCAATTTTATTTTGTTTCCCACCTTTTTTTGTTTTTTTTTTTTCTTTTTTTCACCTCTTCCATTCTCTCCGCCTATCTATTTCTTTCTTTCTTTCTTTCTTTCTTTTCATTCTTGTGCCTCTTGCTCTGTCCTCACTTGTTTCTTTTTTCTGAGTAAAAATTTGTATTACTATTTGGTTTCTTGTTATCACACGATCCGCTTCTTGGCTCTCCTCTCGGGGCTCGGCGGAAGCCACTTTTGCGAGTGGTTGCGAAGGGAAAACGGGATTACTAACCGATTACTAACATGTGCCTAACACTCTAACAGCCGGGTTGTTACTCTTTCATCGGTTTCTGGTAATCAGTTGTTCACCTAGAGTATCGATCAGCGGACGACGGTAACTATCGTCGAACCTCGAAACTTGACGTTCCTCCCTTGAAACTGGTTATTAATTAATTTCGTCGAACGAATTCGAGGGCTCGAGGTTTCGTCGGTTCGCTGGTCGACCACCCTCCCCCCTTTTTCTGGTTTTTGCAGTGGTGTTTTCTTGTACTTGTCTGCTTCTGTCCCCGGTGGTTCCACACCCTCAGTGTTCCAACGCCCCTCGATAATGACCCCCCATTGAGTCGTTTTATAACCAAATACGTGTAAAAGAGAAAAGATCTCTGAAAAAGGATCTCTGTCAAAATTAATTCTCGCGTCCTACTTACGACGAGTCGACATTCTCACAGCTGGCGGACAGATTTTACGCGAAGTTGTTGGAAGATGTTAGAAAATCTCTTGCAGTATGACATTTCAGAATCGGAGAATAACGGCTAATTAATATATAAATAGTTAAATTTTTAAAGTAACGAGACAACCACCTTCGGGAGGAAAGAACGATCGAACACCATTTAAAAAACGAAAACCGGCTGTGAAAGACGTTGACTCGAACATCCCCCGGAACGAATAATTGTTGATGGGAATGATGGGGGGGCGCTGGCACGCCAATTGGGAATCACAGCTTGACCTTATCCACACCGACGAAGGAGTGAAAAATCTGATCTCTACAAGGGACACGTTTTTAGGGACATCGCGAGGGGATCGAACGCCATTCTGGAACCGAGAGCCATCGCGAAGGCGCCCGAAGGGGAAGGGTGCCCCCGATGCGGAGGATACGTGTACGCTGCTGAACAGATGCTGGCCCGAGGAAGGGTGAGTTTCTCACAAAAATTCGTCGCCCCGTTTACTCTCGAGACATTGTGCTATACTTTGGTACCACGGTTCGTCGAAATCCCGCCGTGTTCTCCAAAAGGTCCAACGTTTTCCGTACGAAAATATTCGCCAAACGATATATTTCGGACGAAGTCTAAGATTTTCGGTGACGACTGCAGCAATTTCTATCCGATCACTAAAATTTAAACTGTCTTGGCTCCAAACTGTTACGATTCCCAATGGGGAACTGATACCGGTTGGTTCTAATACCAGCAGTCTTTCAGAATTTCGATCGTGCAGACCTGCCTTCGGAAAATCTCCGAGTCTCGCACAGCTCAGGGAGTTATGTCACCGGTATAAAAAAGCCGATGGAAACGAGTCTCACTAACGAGGTATTCTTAGACCGTGTCCGCTTTATTTTTACCCGGGCAACCTGATACCGCGCGATCGAAATAGAGGGGAGTTGTAAACAGTTCGTGAAATCCGTAGTTATTAATCGGGCCGCCAATTGGACTGTGCGAAATTCCTCTTCGAGAAACTCTCGTTTACCAACGATTAGTCAGTTCTAATCTTGATCCCCTTGAACGTTTTCTGGAAGGACCAGCGTGTCGAAACGCATTTACGCGCCTGTGTAGCCTCGAGAGATCTTCTAGAAATCTTCGATCTCTCGAGGGGGAACAGAGGCTGCTGCCCGAGATCGAATTTTGCGACGGCGTGCGACGCGGCCGAGGAGGGTGGCCTCGCGGTTACTCGGATTCTAAAATTGACTAGATTCACCGGCTGACATAGTGCCAGATACTTGGTGTAGCGTGACGTGGACTCCGTGATCTTCTCTCTCTCTCTCTCTCTCTCGTGTCTGACGAAACGCGTGTAATTTCATAACAATGAGGGAAAAAATAAGAGCGGAAAGAGAAGTCGGAGGATGAATCGACGGCAGGCTTGTTGCCGGTTGGTGCCGGCCCAAGAGCTTTTCCTGTCTTCGTCGGCAGCTTGGCAACCGACCAACTGGCCCTTTCTGCGCTCGATGTTGGAAAATAACTTGGATTAAGCCCCGATGCGGGCTAATTGCCCCTTTTAGGACACTGTCGGGCCTCCTCGTCGTCGGCACGACCTTTCGACACCGTGCCCTTGGTTACGTAGACTCATGGGCCTCAAACGTGCTCGGGTGTTTCGTAACACGATCGTCGAGAGGCTCTCACGCGTCAAGGTCTCTCATTGAAAATAAAATTCGATCTTGGAATCGCAGAGTGGCAAGATTTACGGCAGTTTTCGCGCAGAGCAGAATTGGGGTAAAATTGGCCACTGGTCTATAATACCACGTTTCTATGTCTCTTTTTCTATCTTTTTATAGAATCTCGTCGTCGCCGCATATACGACTTCAGTTTCGCAATTTTCGCCAAGTGCTAGAGCTTCTAGAAGAGTCTCTTCGATTTTCACCGAGAGACAGCCGTGAACTTTTACAAAAAAAAAAAAGAAAACGAAACCTCTTTTCAATTCGATCAGAACCTTCCTTAACGAAAGTTCGATTTGATCGTCGTCTATTTACAATCGTCTATTGTTAATCGTGTTAACGACGACATTCGACGAGGTTGGCCAATTGGAGACACACCAAGTGCTTGCAAATCTTTTACGAACGTACAAATGCGATACAAATCGGTATTATCAATCGTTTCCAAGTTCAAGTTAGGATGTTAACCCATTCAGGATTTCAAGACTGGCCGCGGTACCAAAGACCCAATTCTCTATTCGAATCGATCATGAGAAGTTACTCGCCCCCTAAGACACCATGGTTATTCCTACTTCTTGTGATTAGGCTTACCATAAGCAATGCTACAAGTGCAAAACCTGTCAACGGTCTCTGGACTCGACGCTTCATTGCGATGGTCCTGATCGCGAGATATATTGTCGAGGTATCTTTTGCAATGCAACAACTCTGTATTTACTCTTTCTCTCTCCCACTGCTCGTTTCTTCATCTCAGTTGCGCACACCATACGTCCAAAATGTGTATTCGAACGCTACTCAGATCAGTCAACGATTTCTTCGTATCGTGCGAGTAAAAGACTACGCTGAATGAAATAGAAAATGTTTTGTTGCAGTTGCTTGGTTGACGAATGACAGAAATTTCAAAATTTTAATTCTGACAGACACAAATATTAATATGAGAATTATTCAAAGAATAATTTAATCAAAAGCAGTTCTTTCCGTCTAGAGAAGTTTATAATATTTGAAAGAAAAAAAAAAAAAAAAAATCAAGTATCAAGTTTCAATTAAATTATGTCTCTCAAGACATAAGATAAAGGGGGAAGGTAGTTTAGTCATTGACTGATCTAGGTATCTGCATTTTTCGTCTTTGGTCGATCCTTTGTGTCCTTTTCTAGTGATGGTCCTCAGTTAAAAAAAAAAAAAAAAAGAGAAAGAAAAAAATAAGATTCGTGGTACACACTGGCGCAAAGTGTTCCGTAAATTGTCACACAAAACGAGCTGTCTGTACAGAGGAACTAGTCCACGTTTCTTCCTCTAAAGAACGGGAGAGACGGCCTCGTCTCTAGGAGCGAACGTCGACATCTTGCGGCCCGAGAATCCTCTGCAAGTGTTTCGATCTTTCTTTCCTACTGTTTCACTCTCTCTCTCTCTCTCTTACTCAAATTCAAATGAGGACGTTAGTTGGAAAGCAACAACATCAGAACGTCTCGGTCTCTGTTTCGGCACTAGAAACAGACACTAAGCTTTTCCAACGAGAGAACGATTGCAAAAATTGGGAATAACTATGTGTGACAGAACGTAAGACACGTCACGACTTCCCCCCTTAGTTCCGGTGACTAACCACTGCGTTCCCTTTGTGTCTCACGCAGCAATGGCACAAGGAATGCTTTAAATGTGCCAACTGCTCCAAGAGATTAGACTCGGTCAACTGCTGCGAAGGTCCTGACAAGGACATCTACTGCAAAGGTGAGGACACATTACACTCTTGCGTAACGCCCGCAGGTACGAAGGTACTCTGGATGTGTTCAGACAAAAGATACAAATTTCATAAATGCCAGGAGGCCGAGCACCTGGAAATAGAATATTATATTATTCGGAATTCGATTTACGATTCTCAGAATTATTATTTCAATTGGAATCTCGAACTAGACAGAGACTGCACACGTCTGCACCTTGGTCTCCGAGCCTTAATCTACATCCTCTCCACAAATTCTCTCCCCTCCTCCGGGTCTATCGGAATTAATAATAGTTGAAAGATCGCTGGGAATTTATTTAAGACTGCTAGGAATTATCATTCGAATTAGAAACCAGACACACAAGCACATTTCCACACGGTTGTGGAATATTTCTACCCGCTAATCCACTTTGGTTTTAACCTACATTCAAGTCGGAATCTCTAAATAAATTACCTGATATCGGAATTCATAATAATTCATAACGTACAATTTGTCACTTCGTCGTTTCGATAATATTATCAATTAGCAAATTACCGCGCGGAACGCGTTTCCGTCTCGAGTCTGGTCTACAATCCCATCTCCCCGTCCCCGTGGAATCTCTGCAAGCTCCCTCAATCGAAATATCAGGATCGATAATAACTTGCCCCTTTTTAATTTACATTATCGGTTGGTAAATCATTCCGAAGCGCTTGACACTTTAATAACACGGCGAGCCTCCACCGTTTTGTCCAACTCAACTCGAGTATAAAAATCGGTAGTCAAGTATGAAAAAAGATGAGTACCGATCGATTTCGAAATCACGACGATCGCCTGAAGGTGAGAACACATCCACGTGTACGTCGTACGCTGGTGACGTCAGGCAACTAGGTCAAGAACGAGCAGATACCTTTAACACATGTTCTCTGCAGTATGCTACGGAAAGAGATTCGGACCGAAGGGTTATGGCTATGGTCAGGGTGGTGGCGCCCTGCAAAGCGACTGCTACGCCAATGGGTGGGTTTTCAGAGCCGAGACTGAGACGGGAACTATAAACGAGAGATGATATCCCGCCTCGGCTTCTACATTCTCACTATATATGATGCGCTTGTCTGCTTAACAGCTTGCTATCCGAAGAAATTCGGTCCGCGAGGTATTGGCCACGCTGGGGTTATGTGGATCGGGCTGCAGTGCGATATTGAGGACGAGGGGTACGCCCCCCCCCCCCCATAGTTATGCTATTCCACTTATGTATATCAGCCACTCTCTTGTCTATCTATATGTGCGTGCGTCTGTTCTTTTTTTTTTTCTTTTCTTTTTTTTCTGTCCGTCTGTCTGGCCCGATTTTCAAGAAGCCCCGTTTTTTTCTTTCAACTAATTCTCACGCCAGATTCAAGTTTAATATATAAATGAAGTTTAATATATTTCGTCAACGGAGGGGGGGAAAAACTGACGCGGGATGGTCCAAGCTTGGCGTCTCTCGAACAATTGGATCGATATTACAAGTTGCGCGAGTTCTTGGAGCAAGTGAATTTCTGCAAGTTGAAAGAGCTTCGATACTTTCTTCCTTTTTCTCTCTCTCTCTCTCTCTTTGATAAGCACTTTCCAAGCTGAGAATCATGTCCCGTTTATGTCAAAAAATCACGTTTGATTTTAATCAAAACTTTGACGAATTTAATAAATTTACTTTCTTTCCTTTTGGAATTTCAACCAACGGAATTATCAATTGAATGATCTCTTCTGCGCTTCGTTCGAATTTAAACGCCGCCTCGAATGACACTCATCTTGGAACATCCTTCGGACAAACTGACCAGACTGAGAACTAATATTGAAGTAACTGTTTCTTAATGAAAATTCGAAGAAGAAGATGCCGATCGAGCTCCATTTACTTCTCAAAAGTTAAAGAAATCCGGGTTACGAGTGAATGATCGAATGAACGGATATTTGCATGTGCTTCATGGACATACACACAGGCACATACACACGAATCGACGCCTTAACGCTTTGCGCTATTACTCACCTTCGCCGTTGTCTTATTTTTCGGCCACTAAATTCGCTTCCGAGTGTAGGATGTGATACCAATTCTTAAAACATCATCAATAACATCTCTTATCTACACCTAACTTATCATCGTGTGCTAAAAGCATGCTTCCCTCTCGTATAATCAAAAATGATGATCGTATACCGTACACAGATGAAAAAATAAATTTGCCCTTTTCGAAAAAAAAAAAAAATATATATATACCATATTCACGTGTGTGTGACATCTTTCAACTTTCAAATCGTGCTTTTTCATTAGCATTCGAATCTTAATTGCTGATCGTTGTTGACCAGCGCGCGCCTCGTTTGCATGGAACGTTTTTCTTTTTTTTTTTTTTTGTGGTTTTCAAAGTGCCCGAACCCGGAGTCGAGTCGCTCGAACGAGAATAAATTTGAATCCAATCATCCCGAATCTTTCAATAAAGATGAGAGTCTCTCCGTCTCTCCTCTAAAAACAAAAAGAAAGTTTGACATTGGAAAATTTCTCTCGTCGTTCGTGCCGCTCGACGATGAATTTTCGATATCAGCGGACTGGACGGTTTGGTGGACATAAACGTGTTGAATTTTCGTGACGTAGCGATGCTGCTCCTCGTACGACCGTGGTCGACACCGCCATAATCAAGGCCCCGCCTGGCAAAGGTTGTCCACGTTGCGGTGGCGTCGTGTTCGCTGCTGAACAGGTGCTCGCGAAGGGCCGCGAATGGCACAGGAAATGCTACAAGTGTCACGACTGCAGCAAAACTCTCGACTCTATCATCGCCTGCGACGGGCCCGACAAAGACGTCTACTGCAAGACTTGCTACGGAAAGAAGTGGGGACCGCACGGATACGGATTCGCATGTGGATCGGGATTCTTACAGACCGACGGCCTAACGTGAGTAACTGTCTCCTTCCGTCCGTGACAAGTTAGGGCACTTTAGGTCTCTAGAGTTCCAAACATCCGAGTTACTCCATACACTTGGAATTCTAAATAATGGAATTTCCATAGGCGTCTAGAATTCCAGATGTTTGAACGTTTAGAATCCGAGTACGTAGTTGGGTACCTATTCAGACATTTGGATATTTAGATTCGAAAGATTTATAAACACGAAATACCTAGGTATCTAGAGTACCAGATATTTGAATCAACAGAGTTTCGCAGATTTAAAAGCGTCTAAATCTTAAGATTACAAAAATCCAAGTAACATTTGAGCACTTAAAGTTTCCAAAATCTCCAAATAGGAGGAAATAAAACTCCAAATATATATCCAAATGTTGATGTTGGACGAATCGATTTAGAAATCCTCTTCGATAAATTGATTCGAAAAGAACTGAAGATGAGAGAGTGTCTGAAAGTGAAAGGACTGGAAGAGAGTTTTTCTTCCAGGGAGGATGAAATATCGGCCAGTCGGCCGTTCTACAATCCTGATACGACGGCTATCAAGGCACCAGCCGGCCAGGGTTGCCCCCGCTGCGGTGGCATGGTGTTTGCCGCCGAGCAACAGCTCGCCAAAGGTACCATGTGGCACAAGAAGTGTTTCAACTGTGCCGAATGCCATCGGCCTTTGGACTCTATGCTGGCCTGCGACGGACCCGACAAGGAAATTCACTGCCGAGCTTGCTACGGCAAGCTCTTTGGGCCCAAAGGATTTGGTTTCGGGCACACGCCGACTCTCGTTTCGACCAACGGAGATCACGCTCCCTCGTAGTAAGTATTGTCAGTACTTTGACAGATCGAGATCTCTCTTCAGAAGTCAGATCTCACTTTAAATTGAAATGAATCCATCGAGTCAAGTGAAGACAAAGACTTTGACGTCTTTGGATTAGAGTTGGTTGTAAGATGTTTGTTCACGCATCAGCCTATCTTGCCACTTTAACCTCTTGGCGCTGGAATGATGTCACGCACGTCGAGAATTTTTTCTCCCAGATTGCAACATTTTCTCAGTTTTAAGTATATTTAAACGTAACCCTCGTACCGGGACGAGTTCAAAAGAAAAAGAAAGCGACGAATTATCGTATATACGGTTCGGTCGTTCGTTGTGGTCCGCAAACTAGTTGCCAGCGCAAGGTGGTTAAACGAGCCCAAAAGATTTGAACTGTTTCGAAAAAAAAAAAAAAAAAAAAAAGAAAAGAACTCCAATTCGATTTAAATGTGAAACAGTTGCTTTCAACTTGCATTGAGATCTACGCCGATCGTTTCAGCATCGACGCAAAGCCTCAGGTGGGCCAGAAACGGACAGACGGCAACGGGTGCGCGCGTTGCGGCTACCCAGTGTACGCTGCGGAGCAGATGATCTCGAAGAACCGCGTGTGGCACAAGCGTTGCTTCAGCTGTGCCGAGTGCCACCGTTCGTTAGACTCGACGAATCTGAACGACGGGCCGGACGGGGACATCTACTGCCGCGGCTGTTACAACCGGAATTTCGGACCGAAGGGCGTTGGTTTCGGCATGGGGGCGGGCACCCTGACGATGGCCTAACTTCTTCTTCTTCTTCTTCTTCTTCTTCTTCTTCTTCTTCTTCTTCAGGAACGTCGACACGCTCGAAACCAGTCTCATATATATATATAAATACAAATATAAATATACACATAAATATAATTATATCCGTCACGTGCACGCGAATAAACGATCGGAATCGTTGCACACCGTCGAATTCGTTGTTTATTCGCGCGTACATGGAATATGTATATGTATAGACGCCTGACTCCTCGACTAACTCCGACGAAGTGACGAGAAAAAAGAAAAAAAGAACAAAAAAACACGCTGCTCCAAAATGTCAAACAAAAATGTCACACACAGAAATTCTTTTCTTTCGCTGAAACGACGACCGCATACCGATAACGCAACGAAGACTGCACGCACGTTTCGTCGATGCTCTTCGACCACGTCGTGGCGCACGAACGACCGAGATACCACGAGATTAATCGAACACGTGTAAACGAGCGAGCTTTTATTACTTTTTTATGGGCGAGAATCCGCGACACGGAAGACTCGCTCGATCCCCTATGCCCCCAACGACGGATCAGACCTCGATCAATCAGTGTGTTCTTGCCCACTTTCGTTCGAATTCGGGACCAAATTCCGCTGCATTCACAACTTGAAAACAAAACCGGGGAGTCTGTTCGTCGGAGGGAGAAAGGGATCTCGCGAGCGTGACACACACAGAGAGTACAAAGGACAAATCCGTTTATATACTTGGACCGCAATCAGGAGCAACGCACAGCGATTGTAGTTGACGACAGAAGTGACGAGCGAAGAAGAACAACAGACGAAAATAAAAAAAGAAATGATTATTTTCAATAAATGTATATTTCGAGAAGAAAGAAAAAAAAAAAAAAGAAAAGAAAAAAAAAAAGGGAAAAGAAAACGAATAAGAAAGACCGAAAAAAAAGAAAAGTGGGTTGGCCTGTTGTGTTTTCGTGGAAAGGTAAAACGACGCGACGCCGTTTTCCACGGGCATTCTCGACATTCCAATTGTGCCTGATCGAATACCTCGTCGAAGGAAAAGTCATCGTTTTCAACACGCGAGCCTCGATAATCCTTTTAGAAGGCAGACCCGAAGCATTTATATAAAAATATGTTTGGACGTCGAAAGAGTAACGACACGTTCTCGCACCCCCTCGAATCGATGGGTGGGGAGGGTGTTTAATCTACGATTTAATCTTTAAATAGCCAACAGACAGATGCACGGGTCAAAGCGATCTGCTCGTGTAAAATAAATTTGTCCTCTCTGTTGATCGCCAGACTACGGATCTTTTTGCAAATTCATATTTTTCTACGAAATTCACAAGGATTTATCAGACCTCGCGAAGATAACTAGGTTGGAACCTATAAATCCTTGTCTAATATTTTTTTACCGTTCCAGGCTTTCAGAAAATTCCTGCTAAAATTTGTTAAACACTCTGACGTACAATCCGCATTAAGCTAAAAAAAATCTGTAGCCCGTCGACGATCGATCGAGTGACTCGAGTCACTTGAAAGATTAAACGCCGCTCGCGGAACGCGTGTCGTTCTCTCTTCGATATAAGGACTAATTTCCACGATTAATCGAGCAGCGATAAGTTTTCCTTCGACCATCTCGGGAACTGGCTGCCTTTCATTTTTCTCTCTCCTTTCCTTTCACTCCATCGCACTCTCTCACTTTCTCTCGATCGCTTTCACACAGATAGGTTTTCGTATCGTCAGGGATACGGGCTAACATTATCCTTATTTACGAATGGACCTTAATAAATCTTATTACACTAGTGTATAATTCTGTGAATGTATATTGAATGGCCAATGATACACACGTCGGTGGAGCTACATTTCGTGCTTTCCTTCTCTCTCTCTCTCTCTCTCTCTCTCTCTCTCTCTCTCTCTCTTTTGTTCTTCCTAAACATGCGTTTTTCCATTCTCTTTGTGTCCGTTTCGTTCACACTGTGTTAGGGAAAGAAACCTTGTTCCCCTGGTTTTTTTTTTTTTTTTTTTCGATGGATCAGTAAGTATGAGTTTACGGTGTAAAACACTAATCTTCTATATTTATAGCAACAACTGTACAAGTGCCGGGCCACATCGATATCCTCCATAACGTGTCGCTTACATTTTACCTTGACAAAATGTAGTGGAGAGAACGCTGCTCAGATTCTTCTTTCTTTCTTCATCTTTTCTCTTACGCGGTTTTTCCTCATTGCTCATTCAGACGTCTAAAGTCAAAAACTTTCACCTTGATCGAATTTTCATTCGGACTCCGACTTGTCTTTCGGATTCAAACATTCGTGGCTCTTTTGAAAAACTTTCGCAGCTTCCTCCTTGAGAAACTTGACTCGGAGTGCTTGGTTTTGCTTTTAGACGTCTTCGCGTGCGATTTATTGACATAAATGCTATCCATTCACTGATTAATCAATGAGGAATTGTAGGACGGTACGTAGATATCGATTATCACTAGGTTTACCAGCGAGAATCTTATCGAATCATCGTAAATATCTTCCATCGAGGTCGTTTCTCACTGTTTCACTTTAAACACACACACACGCACGCACACACACCGTACAAAGAAAGGATAAAGAACATCATACTTACTTAAATAAAATCAGGAAAGAAAACAAAAAGCTGAAAAGAATCACGAAGCAAAAGTCTCGCAAAAATAAAAAGCCGAATGTTATTCGGAATAAATTTCAAATATTCAGAAGCAAAATATTCTTGCAGAGAAAAAAGAAATAAAAAGGTTAACTGTAAGAAAGATCAAAGTAACTAATTGAAAACAGTTCGGATTCTTGAATAAATTGTAAAATAAAGAACTAAATAAAAGTAAAAATAAGAAAAAGAAACAAACATAACGAACAATAACTCTCTGAGAAGAAACTAAAAGAAGGGTTTAGGTGTCTAGAGTACCAAGTATCTGAGGTTCCAAACAATTAAATATACCTACAATGTCAAACCCTTGGGTATTAAATGTTGGATTTCTAGGTTCCAAAAGTTTAGATATCTAAGCTTCTAAACACTAGGAGCAGTTAGAGCCCCAAATATTTAGGTAGCTAAAGTTTCAAAAACTTTACACTTCTCAAAGGTCTAAGCATTTATGTATCTACTCGGAGCTTCAAATACTTAAGTATCTCCAAGCCAACATTAGGCTTGACACCTGAGATTCCAAACGCTCGAATCAACTCGAAAACAAAACTCACCAAAAGGGATCCAAAGAAACAAACAATTCCTGCTACTTTCCCTGGGGAAAACGCTCGACCGAAGAGGACACACTTCACAGACAACCAGTGATGAAAACGACCGCGCGACGGACCGAAGAGGGCCTCTGAACAGCATCCGTCGTGTTCCGTTTTCTGGGCGTGTGATACTTTCTATATTTACATAATTTCGCCGGGATGGAGCGGTTTCGTCGGGACGTTAGATTAGTAGAGATTCGCGGTTTTCAGAGGCAGCGGGTCCAACAGATACGGAGGTAGCGCCGCTGAGAAAGGCCTCGGGCTACAGGAGCCCCATGTTCCTCCGCCGCTGTTGCTTCCCCGTGTGTTCGGCGAGTTCCCTTCGGCAGCCGTGTCGCTGGTGTGTTTGACGCTGACGAGATTCGGGTTCGGGATCGGTTTCACCTCGTTCGTCGACATCACGTTGTTCGAGCTGCCCGGCGGCGTCGCTGGACTTCTCGGAGAACGGCCCTCGGCCTTCACGTTGCCACCTACGGGACTGGAAGCGCCGCTGTCCACCCCTATCCCGCTCTGCGAGGTGGATTTCTGCTGCGCCAGCCTCTCCTGCTTCCGGAATTTCGCACGCCGGTTTTGGAACCACACCTGCAATCACAGAACCACACAGATCCTCAAGTGAACGTAGATAGAGATTTCTTTTCAAGGAGTTGGATTGGTTTCGCCTGACTACATAATCATAATTATTATAGTAATCCTATGATCGAAAAGTTCCTTCGTTATAATCTTTGCGCTTATTCGAGTGAAAGAGCGCGCGCGACCACCGGGTGGGGGAAAAAAAATCAGTCAAAAAAACGTCTGTGGATCCACGGAGACAGAATGAAAGAGGGGGTGGTGTCGGACGGCGTAAAAGCGCGTCATGTCCATGTCCAGCTCGTCAGAGCGAAACGTCGGCGCAGGCAGCGCTCGTAATTGGCTCTAGTTGGCCAAATGAAATATTTAACGAATAAAATAAACGGAAAGCGGCGGTGACCTGCATGTTAAAGTAGCGGATTTATTTGCTTTACCGTTTATCTGACCAGCAAAGCCACCCTCTCTCTTCCGCGATCGTTCGTCTCTCTCTCTCTCTCTCTCTCTCTCCGTATCCCCTTTTCGTTCGTTCCTCGACGTGTGTGCACGTGGATCCCACCCCTAGATTTTCCAGGGGCGGCTACGTTGTAGGAGCTGGCTGAGTGGTAGAAGCCGGGAAAGAGGGGGAAAGGGGTGGATTCAGAGAGTCAGGGGCGCGGGACACCATGATGAACGTGATTGCCCTTTCCGGACGGCAAACACTGCTATTGGATTTTTATCAGCTGCTGCTGCTGCTGCTGGCTGGCTGACTGCTGCTTCTGTTCAACGGCCGCGCGGCGTCTCTTCTTCTCTCTCTCTCTCTCTCTCTCTCTCTCTCTCTCTCTCTCTCTCTCTTTCGCTCTTTCGCTCTATCTGTTCGAGAAATTTGTGTAAACTTCGAGAACAGTGAACGTAGGTCCAAACCTTCCTCCAGTGGATCCTTAGGCTCTCGTTGTGATTAAACAAACGATGATTTTATGGTCTCTATTTGGGTCATGGCAAGTCAGGTTTAGATTTTGATGGATTTCAGAGAGAGGTAGATGTTACTTCCTTTCTATTAAAGAGATTGGTACAAACTTTCAATTTGTGTCAATCAGTCAGATGACGATTTTACGACCGCAGATTCTAGATATTGACGATATGTCTGAGGTCATTTAGGAAAGCTGAAGGGATGATGAATCGGAAACGCAAATTGCCAATTTTAAAACGACACACATGAAGATACTACTGTTTGGAGAACAGCTCGTTGAAAAGAAGAAGGGAATTTGGAAAGTCGAGCTACGCAATGCCGACGTCGCGGAATTTATAATTCGCAAAAGTCGGGAGGGAAATTTGAAAGAACCGAGCGAGGGCTATTTGATTGGCAGTGGAGGAAAGTAACGATGCGTAGGCAACGGGGCGTGTAGGAGCCGGGCTTAAATATTTATCCAAAACGAGGTGGACATCTGTCGGTGCGGCTCGTTGCATTTTATTTAGGCGTACTGTATTTATTTAACATTAACGCCGGCACGTAGTCTCCCTAATTCACGCCGTCGTCGTCGTCCGTTCGGCAAACAACGGCACACATGCTACGGTCTCTTCGGGGTTTGGTCCGTGGCCAAATACGAATTATTAGTGTTGTCACTGGCACGTACCCGCCCGCGTTTCTGCCTGCGTTACACAGTTTTTCCTCTCGACGATGACGTAATTTTATTACAGCCACCGTCGGCAGCATTTGTTAATCTATTCTTCTCTCCCACAATCAGAAACACCTTCGAACGACCGTCTTGCCGAAATTAAAAGCTACGACAGAGAAGCGACGTCCTTACGAACTGTAAAAAATGACCAATTTGTAATTTCTCACTTGGAACTTTATGGATTTTTGAGGATCTTCGTGCAAAATACATATATAAATTTGAGTTTTGGCAGATTCGAGCTCCCAATTTAGAAATTGGCGTTTCAGACTGTTAACAGTATATTGCAATAAATAACAGAAATGAGACTAATGTATGAGACAAACACTAATGAAAATTGCTACTTCCTCACAATTTATTCTGCCGTTCTGAATTACCGACTATAAAATCTCAATGGATTTCAAATTAAAAAGAAAAATTATTCGTAATAATTAAATTAAATTCATACCAACTGAATTATCCCGAAATTATAGATTTCAAATAAAATATACATCCTAATACTTGTTTCATCGAAATACATGAAATTGAAGTGCGCCAATCAGGTTAGACTAGGGGACCTAGAAAACGATCAAAATTAAAAGTTTTGGCAACTGGAACGTCTGTCTGAAGCATTCGAGGTCACAGATCCGCCAGATTTATGCCGCTTTAAATTTTCTCATTCTTCTAACAGCATGTTCACGCAAAGTGAAATATCGATTCGTTTGAATTTCGGAACCTAATCCGAGAAGAGAACTGTAAATACGTTTGACAAAGAGGGGAAGGAGGCTTATAGACACGGACCATTAGGGATTCCGTGCCGATAGAAACAAGTTTGCGGTGTATTTGCTCGTTAGATTAACCCTCGCGATTCGTGAGTCGTTGTGATTTCCTCCTTCTGAATAGGTTAGCCAAAGATTGCATCCCTAAGGGGCTGGCAACTATGCTGGCTTACCAATGAACATCCGAACTCGAAAAGAAGAATATTTCGCCACTGAAAGCTGTGGGAGCGAATTGGATCTTGTGAAATGAATCGAGAAGAATATTTTACCCGAGATAAATATGATACGAGATGTGAGATACTCGTGTAGATCCGTTGATTAGGAAGATAACTATACGACGAGATATCAATCGTAGGAAATTAGACGTCAACAATAATTTTTCGCGCTCCAGTAATGTTTTTCAAGGAAAATTTCAAATTAATCTTCTTCTACGAAACGTACAGTGATTCTTAAATCCAAATATAATAATGTTATTTCGTTAGTATTTTTGAGTAGATCTCTATTCTACGTTTTTATGGGCGACGAAAACATTCATAAGAAAGTCCGGGGAGCTCGGAATTAATTGAATTAATAAAGGAAGTATGCCGAAATACTCAAACGCGGGGAAGTTACTGGCGAATGCTCAGCTTCCGGCGGGAGCACTCGAAGTTCGGAAATCTTTCGAATTTTAAACAACCTGGCCAACATTCTTGAGGATTTGAGTGAGAAGTGTGAAGTGAAAGTTAGAAAAACAGGATAACGAGATTAAGATACAAGCTTCGTTGAACTTCGTTCGTTTACATACGAAAGCGAAGAAGAGAGCAGATCGCACGTAGAAAAACAAAAATCACAGTTTCCAAGTTTTTCGAAAATTTCCAAACAGGGCGCGCTGGAATACCGAACGCTTTTCGCCAAGAAGAACGAAACTTGGAAACTTTTTAAAGAATTTACGAAAATGTTGTCACGACGTAAATTTCCTTTCAATTAACAATAATCCAACTGACCACGTATTTAGACTTCTTCGCGGATTCTTTTTAATTTTTATTTGCTGCAAAAGGATTAATTAAGTTTACATTTCCCGATAAATGTCAAAATTTTAAGTTTAAAGTTTCGTGCTCGGGCCTGGATGATCTATACATCGAATTTCCATCTGTTTCCGACTCGTTAATTCCAATTTCAGCTGATGAATTTTTAAGGTAGCGTCATTTGGACGTTGAAAGCGAAAGATATGACGCACGATCAGAGCAAAGGATTCGCTCTTCAGGCCGAAGGATGTTGAAGCTCGTGAAAGATTCACGGCACGTCCAAGATTCTCTCGATGCGTCACATTAAGCTAGTTATAAGGATATATCCGAAGTGGTGCTATCAATATCACGGCGGCAGGAAGTCAAGAGAAATCACTGTTACGTCGGATCACTTCCGCTTTGACGATAAATCAGACGAAGACGCGCGATTTTCACACTCCGCTGAATAATACAGACGAAATACAATTCAATCACAATTCGAACATTCAATCTAACCTAAACGTACGCATCACCAGATCCTCTTTTCCTTTATTTTTGAAGAATTTTTTTTATCAGCGAATCATTCGTCATGTTCAGAGAAATAACAAATTCGTATAGAAACAGCCAGATTTAATATTCAATCGGAACTAGCAATTAAAGTTCAATCATTGGAAATTCAAATTCAATTCAATTTAATCAATATCGTTGTCTCGTCCGTTTGACAGAGACGACATTCCACCCAGCAGCTCACAGTCAATTTTAATATTTAATTAACAATCAGAATATTCAACAATTAAATTTCAAGGAACAACTGAAACGTTCAACTTTTAGATTCTAAGCCTTGGAGGATCTTCAGACATTGACAAAGGTGGATATATTGTTCTTTAACATTGATAAATGAAATTGACGAAGGGAAGCACCGAATTATCCAGAATATAATATTACTGTTCCATTCTGTTTAATTTCTACTTGATTAATCTCAATTCTGAATGCAGATTAATACAATCAATCTCCATATTTATATTTAAGCGAGAGAATTTTTATTTTACATTTTAGGGGGCGGGGGTGGCTTCTTTGTTAATAAATAATTAATGGCAATTTTGTTCGTTCAAAGGTTAAGTACTAAAAGCCAGAGCAGTTAAGGATTCGCTAGGAGCATTAAATCAGACGTTCGATAATAGAATTGCAGTTGATGGTGATTGCTACACTCTCAGCCGTCAGAAATTACCTTCTTCAATTAACCAAATAAGTTCGGAAACGCATGGCCCTGCAGAGACAAAATCTTGATTAAGAGATGCATTGGACAGGCCGATCCGACTTGATGAATAAATCGCTATGGACAGATCTCATTAACTGCGTATCCACTTTCCTGTCTGACCACAACCGTCACGGTTCACTGTCGCTGCTTCACGGCTATCTATTTCACTATTCAAGCCAAGCGAAACAGCATTTTCCAACAGTATACATGGTCGTCGTAACTTTAGCATAACGAGACCGTGTAAATCGACCAAGTGTGCATTTCAGGCGTTAGGTAAGTAATTAAGTAATTGATTCAAATATGAGAAAAGAAGAATCTCGAATCTTGGTCAAGGCCGTATTTCGGTTCGATTGCGATTCAGTTTTCAGTTTTCAGCATTTCCCGGTTTAATTTCTTTTACCATTGAAATTTTCTTTTTAATGTCTACAATTTGTCTACCTTTTTAGTGTCTGCTTTTTTCTTTATTGCCACGGATTATTCTTTCCTGCGCGTTTTCTTAGCATTAGAATTTCTTGTCAAGTGTTATTTTCCATTGCATCCTTGAACTGTTTTCTTTTTATTACCGGAATGCTTTTCTTGATGTTGCTCTCATTTCAGAATGCTTCTCAACTAATTAACTCTTCAACAAAACAAAACGATTTTCCAATTTCTCAATTCTCAGTTTAGTTTCTATCTCTAAATCTTATTTCCAAAATTCCAGATTCCAACAAGATGCAATAAACTCTCTTCTAAGTTAATCCTTTTGCAAAAAAAAAACTTCTTACCCCTCAAAAAATCAAATACCCCACTTACGTGCATTCATATTGAACAAATTCCAAGTATAACGTTTTAAATACTTCGACTGCTAGTTCCTGTATCTTGTAGAGCCATTTTTAACACCAATTACCCAGCTTGATCTGGACCATCAGCGAGATAACGCAGCAGACGAGCATCGAAGAAGTTCCAGACGAAACGGTGGATACCGTTGTGCACCGGTGTTTGCAACAGCCGACGTCGTTCTCCGTAGATGATACCCAGCAGGACAGTTTTTAATCACCGTAAGTGGATCTACATAGAGCTCGCAATTACCAGGGCACACTCCGGCCATGGGCCCCTTGTGTATCAGCCACCCTCGGCCTACCAGAGCCGAGCCAGCTCGAATGTTTTCCCCATTTCATCCCTCGGTGCCAGCGAGCCAACCCTCCTCCGCCCTCTTCTCTCTTCTCTCCTTGCCTATTTCCCAACGAGGATCCTTTCGTTGGAAGCGTTATTGCCTATTCCGTCGTTGCTTTTTGATCTTTCCTACGTCTTCCCTGTTCATTTATCATTTATTCTCTTCCACGCCGGATATATTTTTCTGCCTCTCTTTCCCCCGGTTTCCTTTTTCCTCCATATACCTCGGCTGTAGTTTGTCCGTTGTCTGGAGATGCTGTTCAATAGATCCCTTAGCTCTTGAAGACGATGTAGATTATTAAACTCTGTTAAGATGTAGGAAAAAGTCATCTCCAAGATGATCCAATTCTTTCTTCACTATGGAACATCTCAAATGTAGCGGTATTTCTTTTCCTAGATATTTTGGCATTATCAGTGAGTTCTACTTCTCAAAATAACAATAGTATTGGATTATACATTTATATTGTACAGAGTTCGTCCATTCTAAATTCAGAGTAATATCATCAATATTGTAAGATATCTTTGTTCATCCATAGCATTCTGATTTTATTCTTAAAGTTTGTTCATCATGTAACATTTCTTTTCATTGTGGAATAGTCTGTTAAAATACTATACTGAATTTTTATTATCATTTCACCATGATATAGAATATGAACTTTTACTTAATACGGACATGTGATAGTGTTTACTGCACCCAAAGAAGAGTGTCTTTATGTTTCTTTTACGTCCGTGTTTCAGGAGAACAAGTCTTTATATTTCTTCTCTACTCTTTTCCAGAGTGTGTTTTCTTCTTCTTTTTTTTTTTTTTTTTTTGAATACACTGTCTTTTTTCACCGGCGAAGATCCTTCGTCAGAGACCGGGACCTTGATCACCCTCTAGCATCCCGTGACGGTGATCGACCGTGTCCCACCGGGAAAAAGAAATTCATGTTGATTTTCCAGGACTCTCCCAAGGCTGTCTGCCTCTAAATTACTAGATCCTGTCCCTGTTCCCTTTGTTATATCTCTACCAGAACTTTTGGTAACTTCTGAAAAAGTTTTTATCTCGTACAAGTGAAATTTGATCAGAGTTGACTTTATTGGAACGTGTGAACTCTTTTAGAGGAAAAATTTCGTCAAAGTGTTTCCATGATACCCCACAAAGTGAAGAAAATTTTCTTTTCTGATCGCTTCATAGAAGATTGGAGAATAATACATAATACAACAATTTTCTTTCAAAACTTTCTGTCATAAGTTTATAGAAATTTCAATTTTTACAAATTTTTCAATCTCACTTAATACAGTATCCTTTTCGATTTCAACAAATAAGTAAATCTGGTATTAATACAAATTTTGGACGTTTCCTTATTTCAATAATTGCAATTACAATCACTCTAACGACGACACAAATCCCACATTCCACCGAACTCTCGAGATTCCAAGCAATAGAAAATGATTTCACGGAATTAGTCGTGCTAGCCAGATCGTTCCACTTCTTTCAATTGAACGTACACCCTCAGGACCTGGTAAGAGCAACGATTGTTGGTCCAGCAGTGCAACACCAGTTTGTTCACCCTCTGCCCCTCTTCTATTCTCTGCTGCATCCCACTGATGACACCATGGACCAGGGGTGGCAGAGTGTGTGTCGCGTGGCGACACGTTTCGCTGTTCTGAGTCACATGTCATTCCGTATGAATTACAACTCCATTAACGTTCAGGACAACCTGCGAGCATACATAATGCTGGCGAATTGAGCGGATCACCTCCTCAGCCAAGATGTTGATTTATAGGGAACGACGGAGGTACCCTGATACAAGGTTGAAGGGAGCCAATGCATCACAGAGTGATTGAATTTTTAATCTGTTACTTGGAAATCTTGCTTTGCCTTCCATTTGCCAGAGATGGGAGTTTCTTCTTTGTTTTTTGTTTTTTAAAGAAAACCAGAAATTTTCTTCATCTTCTTTTGTTTTTTTGCTTTAAAGTTATTTCTTCTCCTTTCTTTTTTTAGAATTTTCGTGATATTTGTTCACTGTTGCTAAATTGAAGAATAATGAAGAATTGAGTTTTTAATTTTCAGCTTGGGAATCTTGTTTTGAATTCTGATTTGAGACTGGTTGGAAACTGAAGAGTTCGCCATTCTTCTTGCTCTAAGTTCTCCTCTTTTTTCCATATTTTTGCTGGTTTCAGAGTTGCAAGAGATTTATTGCTCAAGTTTTTAGATTATTTATTGTTTCATATTGAACTGATTAGATTTTTGAAGGGAAGCGTAAAAGTTCTGCGAAATCTTGTGTTTCATTTTCACCTTTTCTTCCTTATCTTTGCTTCTTCCAAAACTTTAATGATACCTTGACGTAGTACGCAGAAATTCTACGATTTCCTTTCCTCTTCATTTCTATCGAATGCAGAAGTTTTTCGAAGAGAATTGTAAAAAATAAAGTTCTTTCCTTTTCTCTTCTTCTTTTATTAATTTAACCAGTTAATTAAACGATACAGATTACAAAGAATAAGAAATATCTTGCAAAGAGCAAGGAAAAAATCTCAAAAATAATTTGATTATACATAATTGTAGTTGAACATTGAAAGAAAATCTTGCAATGAAATATCTAAAATATCTAAAATGTAAAATATCTAATATAAATTTTATATAACTTATAGTAATTTTCATTTAGCTTCTGGTTTAATAAATGTAATTAATAAATCTAATAGATAGACAAAGTTCCAGATATCTTAAGATTGAACCTTAGGGTAGGAATAAGGGAAAACTCGAACTGACTACCCTTCATCAGGGAAAACCTCTCTAGAAATGGTGGTCGGCCCGCAATGCCACAAACTACTAGAAAATTGATAGTAACTTCACGTTTAATTATCATGCGTGCATAGTACACTCGTGCTTATGGTCTGCTGATAAGCGAAACAGAATTTCCAGTTGCACGTGCTAGATAGTTATAGTTCCTCGTTCCGCAACTTTTTACAATTATTAGAAATGTAAAAGCGCTTTTATCAAGTAATGAAATTACGTAAGAAATTGTAGAATAGCAAAATTAGAAACTTCAAGAATAGAAAAACTTAATTTCGTTACTATCGAGAAACAAAAAACCGGGTATTATAGAATTAGAGGAAAATTAAGAATTCTGTTTTCACAATAAGTGGATTAAAGCGTTCCAGCTCCTCCGTTAATAATAGAATAACGAAATTTTAGTTACTGGCAATGCAAGAATTATAAAATTAGAAATTCTGTTGATAATAGAATCGATAATGAAATTACTGATAACAGAATAATTAATTTTTGGTTATTGACATTAATAAAATAAATTACCAAGTTACCAAGGTAAAAATCCCGTTTCCGCGAGGAATACGTTAAAACGTTCCACAAGTTCTCCTCGTTAACAATAAAGGAACCGATATTTAGTCATTGTTATCAATAAACTGATGGAACGGACATTACAAAATTATAACATTGGGAAACCTATAAATATATTAAAATATTCTAAAGTATTCTCTTTGCGTGCAATATTAAATTCCTACATAAAAAGAGTTGAATTGCGAAATTTAGTTAGTAAGAAACGTATCAAAATAGCCGAACAATTAAGTTTTTTTTTTGTTATTAAAACTATTTTCAGAGGGAATCCAAATCCTGAAATTTCCATCACAAATAACTATCTCGAACAAATTGAGCCTGTTTATAACCGACATATCTTTGCATCGTATCCCATCGACAAGATTACATTTTCCCTCGATAATGCAATTTCTGAACGTTTTCAGAATATGTTACTGGGACATCGGTGATTAGTGTTACCAGCAATAAAGTTTCTAGCTAATTGAATTTACCGGCAGGCAATAAGCGTCAAAAGTGAACAGCCTGCTTCGCAATTAGGGAAATACGGATTTTACGACATTAAACTTGTTCTCGTCGGAGCAGATGCAATTTTCTCGTGCAAAATATTGTGCTAGCCATATATAGAATGTTTCAAAATTATAATATCAATCCAATAAAGGGGACAACCGTGATATTAACAAACGGGGAATTTTGTACATTTTCTACATTTCACAATAAAGAAATTATTATTATTAGAATTATTAGAATACATTGTATATATATTCAGACTATATATTGTTTAATTAATTTATGTCATTTCCTACTAAATTGTGGATAGTGTTTGAAACTTTTCTGAAATCCGACGGATACAGTTGGTCTAATGTGGATAAAAAATTCTAATATTAATATGTATTAGGATTATGAGATCAAGTTATAATCAAGTTTGTGATTTTTGCATTTTAAAGAATTAAAATGATTCTTATCAATTACGAGTTTTAATACATTTATCAGAAATTTAATCCTCAAATATTATCATCAAATTAAAATAAATATTGTAATTTTTGTTGGATTACTAAAATTTCAGGTTGACAGAGATTAAAGTTATAAAAATGTTATAGTTCCACCAATCTAATGATATCAATTAAGAACAATATTTTGATAGAAATTTTACCAATGAACAAAGGAAATACTTTAAAAGATTTCATTATATATAGACAAGAATATGGTAAAGTAAAAGAATATAGTGCAACAGATGAAAACTATTAACATAGTTGTGTAATATTAGCTAAAATTTTTTGAAATATTTTGGAAAGTAAAGGGAAAAAATCCATCTATCTAAAAATTTTTGCACACCGCTACATCCCTGCCACTCAACAATTAATTAATGCTACTTAACAAGCTCTCTGAGAAGTTTTATTCACAGTGTCGTCGTGATCGTCGCGCGTGTAATCTCCTTCACTTGGACCGTGTAATAAATTTTATCCGATACGAAAGGAGTTCGGCATATTATAGCACGGAATATGATCATCATTTTCCTCTGAGCACTAACGCGGGAGCCTCTGTGATTGGCAAGCATGATTATTATTACAGGAGGATCGAGATTAAGAAAGACGTTGGTTCCTGATAGACCCTCGTCTATCGGAGCCACTCTATTTTTGGCATCGAGACCAGACATCTGCTCAAAATGTGCACTCTCGGAAGTGCGATCGAGAAATAGGAAGTAAGAAACTAGACGGAAATGTCATTCACCTTAAATTCATCAATATCCAGGATTAAAGTGACTAAAATAGCCTTCTTTTTCTTCAAAGAGATAGTGAAGATTAAAAATTACGAGGGTGAGATTGACTGATTAAATGGGGTAATACGAGAAATAGAGTTATTTAGGATGTGAGAAGATTGGTGAATAGTCATTCAGATGGGATTCATTCATCTTGGATAAAATTCATTACGGGACAGTGAATTTTATTGCATGAGAAAGATCAAACTCATATTTTTGTGAACATGACTGAAGAAATAGAATCCAAGTAGATTCTTGTTTTATCTACTAAGTATTTATGACTAGATTTATGACTAGATCTTGAATTTGTGATAAATGTATTAATAATTAGAAACAATATTTAATTATCCCCTTTTGAAATAAACGAAATAACATAAAATCGTGTTCTACTTAAAAACATAAAACAGCATAAAAGTCTAATAAGGAAATCGAGCTAAAAACTTGTTAATCAAAGATAGAAGAGAATATCTCAAAAAAGAGAAACAAAGAATGGATACGTCGACGCGACAGAGGCTAAAAGAAAATTGGTTGGCCCTTAAAAGCTCGTGAGAGCCGACGAAAATGCAAAACACGTCGATTGGATCATAAATCTTGCGCGTTCGATTCTACATCACGGGAAGACACGGGGATCTCCCTCCTGAATCTGCAGCACGCTAGAAGTTCAAGTTAATCCGTCACGTGCATTAGACGGTATAATCCATCAAGTAGCGACTTGCAGGTAACCGTGAAAACGAAAATGGGGCTTGTAATGCAATTACATGGCGCCCGGGTTCTACCATCGTCCTTGTCCCTCCATTTTCGGCCCTCCATTTTAGGCGATGCTGGAGGAAGGACTCTCAACTAAATGCGAACGAGCCTATTGTTTGGATTATGTCTTGCTGTTTTTCTCCATCAGCTATCTGTCTAATTCACGTATTTTTTAGGGAAGTTTATCGAACTTCTTAAATTTGTAGAATCGTTACACTTGTAAAAGTTATACGTTATTCATTTGTCGAGTCCCATTGTATTATCATTCAATTAAGAAAGAAAAAGAGAGATCTTATTGAACATTATGAAAAAAAAAGATAGTGAGTTATGCAATTTGTTATGCATATTAATTTTTGTAACTACATCTGAAAATTTATTATTATCGTCTCTTTATGAATACTGAATAGTGGAAGTTAGAACTATGCCTGAGTAAAAAGAAAAGTTCACAAAAAATGAGTTTATTGAACTATCTTTTTCTTTAAATCAAAACTTGAACTTCACTTACTTGGACTCTAGCTTCCGTCAGGTCGATTTTCATGGCGATTTCTTCTCTAGTGTAGATATCCGGATAGTGAGTCTCCTGGAAGGCACGCTCCAATTCTTTAAGCTGAGCTGATGTGAACGTTGTTCGTATCCGACGTTGTTTTCTCTTTTCCGCTAAACCGTCGTGTCCTGAGTAAGCCTTATATCCTAGTCCACCTAAAAAAGAAAAAAAGAATTGTAGAAATTAGGAATCAATGAAAAGCACAAGAATTAAATTTAATAGTTTTCAATTTTAGCTACGGACAACATAGATAGAAAATCTTGCAAGCAAATTCATAATTTGTAATTTTAATTGCGCAATTACAAAACCTTCAATTTCTATCTATCTTTTCTTATACTTTCACAAAACTCTACAACCAAATCCGTAGTTGATAGAATCTGAAGAAGATAAGAAGCAACTAGAGATGAACTTGTATCGTTATAAAACTTTCACCCAACATCAACTCTCTCTACATCAATTTATCTTAACTTTCTCCTAATGAGTAGTCAAAGACAGAACTTCCACAGGCTACCTCTAAATCAGCCACACATTGGCAAGACTGATAAGACATGAAGAAAATCAGTGGTGGTCGAATTACCTGGTCCAAGGAGCAACGTTTGCACGAGAACTCCGTGTCTCTGTGCAGGTGGTAGCTTATAGATTATAGAATATAGGTGAGGATGGCTGGGATAGCGAGCAAGGTAACCATAGCAATGAGTGACTGAAGGGAGAGAGGGCGAGAAAGAGTAAGCCAGGGGTAAAGGAAACGTGGGATGAGACAGTGCAGAGTCGGGTACAAGAGGAACGAGCCGGTAAATGAGGGAGAGACGAAGAAAGAGTGAGAAAGAGAGACAAGAATACGAAAGAGGAAGAAATAGAGAGTGAGAGAGAGAAAGAGCAGACGAGACACATCCATTGATTTTCAGTGCCATCTTGTCGTCGTTTCCAGAGGAAATACCACGGTGGTAGGATCGAGCATGGAGACCATCCCATGGCAATTTTCCCCTGAGAAAAGAAGGGCTCTTCTCTCTTTTTTTTTCTGGTGAAAAGACTGTCTTCTTCGCCCCGCCCAAGCATGGTGGTCTTCTTATACCTCTAATTGATTGTCCATTTGTAAATTCTATCGTTTTAATGATGTACTGTGTTTGATCTGTTCGCTGGTCCTTGAGGAATGCGAGTTTGCTGGATCGAAGAGGGAATTTCATTAAATTCCATTATAATTAGACAGATTTCTTTCCTTTGGAGTCTTCTGATTTTTTCCATTCTTGTCCACTGACCTCTGATTTATTGGCCATTTGTAAATTCCATTTAATGATGGAAATTACAATTAAAATTCATTATATTTTATTTAGCGTTTAATTTGTTCACTGGTGCTCGAAGAATGCGAATTTGCTGGATCGAAGAGGGAATTTCATTAAATTCCATTACAGTTAGACAGTTTCTTTTTCTATGGAATCCTTTGATTTCGTGTCTTATTCTATATTTATTGAAACTTGGACAATTATAGAGATAAGCAGAAAAATATTACAGTAACACGAGATAATTGTGCACAAAGAAAGCGAAGAAAATTTTAAATTTCTGAGTAGATAGGGAGATTTGAATTTTTTATTCTCTCGCTGAAGACACCAGATTAGAGATTTATGAAGTTTTTTATATTTTTTGAACAGTGAAAGAGCTATCTCTAGGATAAACAAATTATCTAAAAATAATGAATTTAGTAGATCTGGTCCAGAATTGAACATGGAATACAGATAGTAACCTCATAAAAATAATTTTAAATTGAAAAATTATAGTATACTGCAGACGTATGAACTTATAAGATAGAACCAAATTTTCCTTTTTACAAAAATCCACAAACAGATATTCTCCAATACCTATCTTCTTATCATACAAATATTATACATTTTTAAATATTGTGCAAATTTCATAAACTAAATCAGCAAAAACGAGAACTATTAAAATCTCAAATAATTTTGAGTATGATTAAAACAAAAACTAAACTAACATTATATAGACTAAAATTATTAGGACAAGAGCAAAATAAAAAAAAAAAAACAAAACACATTTTTCATCCAGAAAAGAGTCATCACAATCCATTCCCCTCTTCCCGAAGGAGCACGTAAGGATACTCACTCTGCAGATTAATGGCCGACGGGAAGATTGAGGCGGCGTGTCGGTGGACCTCTTGAGATCTGGCGGCCATTACTGAGCAGGGAGTTGCGTGGGCCCCGTGGTGCGCGTGGGCATGAGAGTGGGTGGTGTGATGGGCCCCCAACGGCGTGGTGCTACCAGTACTCGTAGTTCCCGCGTTGCCTGGATAGCCAGCAGCCCTCGCAGCCGTGTACCGATAAGCAGCCTGACTCATTTGTGAACAAGAACTCAGGTCCCCGTATCCACATTGCATTTCACTGGCGGCCAAAGCACAGCTAGATGCCTCGAAACCAGCGGCCGCGGCGGCAGCCGCCTGATTCAAGTATGAATAATCCATCGTTCACTCGTAACACTGAAATTGGGGGTGAAAAGTGCAGTTCCTTCGTCACAGGCGTGTCTGACTTCGTCAGAGGCGGATAGACGAGGGCACTGAGCGCGGAGCACCTCGACAGTTCATCGAAACAGTTTATCTCTTCTCCATCTTGGCTCTTCACTCGATCAGAATTCCATAAACTGAATCCTTCTCGTTGTTGGTAGATCTTGGATGATTCCAGTAGAACCAAGACGTTGGTAGATTTGATTCACGTTCTTAAGTTGAGTGGACCAGATGGTTCTTGCAAATACTGGAATATACTGATACGATGAATCTGTACGCAGATCGGATTAAAAAGAAGACGAGAGTGTCGCGAGAATAGAAGCTGAGGGCCCCGGCCGGGCCCTAGCCGCGGCGTTGCTTCCGGCCCTAGCAGCGGCGTGCTTCTTCGTCGTCGGAAATCTCGGCTAATCGGAAGCCAGAATGTAGAAGCAGCGGTGGCAACGTCACGTAATTCTCTCTGGTCGCGGACAAGAGCTAAGGGACGCGGGCGGCAGCCGGTTGCTCGATAGCGGCTTATGACGCGTAATCGGATCAGCGATATCAAATTATTGCGATTATAGCCGCGGATAGAAAGAAGTTTTTCGGCCCGCTTAAGAGAGCCCGAGACGACCGACTGGTGGGTCTCCTCAAAATCAAATGATAAGCTTAATTCAATAACCGACGGAGAGGGTGCACGCCGGGGGTGTGGCCGTCGGTCGGTTACGGTGAAACGGGTTTGGTCACTGTCTAACGTTCTCTGAACGCTGATTCGTCGATCCCAGTTGCCACCCCCGGGGTGGATGAGAGAACAGTTGCCGCCCTCTGAGCTTCTGTATTCATCCCCGTACGTGTGCCACCCCCAGGTTCGTCGGGCGACCTCTCCCTAACAACCATCAGCCCGAATGAACGCTATCATTTGATGATGCCAGCCCTCTCTCCTGGTCTCGATTTTACGATCGATTCCGGAACAGGCCGTTTCCGCTGGACACCAGAGCCACGCTTTTCTTCCAGTCACCGTACGTATGTTTACGCCTAACTCCTTCTGCGCCTATCTTCGTGCAATGTGTGCTTCGCTTCCTGGATGATAATGCTGATACTGATCCTCTTCAGGTAAATCGAAAATGATGGATTACCGTGGTGAATGTTGAGTACGCTGTAAATGTAAGGCATTTCTTCGTTGAAACTACTGATTTTTACAGATTTTTTAAAAATTTAGTTTTAGATAAATCTCTTAATAAAATTTATACATGATATTTCTTTATAAAAAATATGTAGAAATTGAAAAATAGTACATGTGTGCATAAAAATTTTGTTTGTAATTAAATTTTGGTTTGGTATATATACATAAGTCTGTAATTAATGTAAAAATTCTCAATCTAGCAAATGATTATTAAACAATAGTATAATAATATCATGGCTGATGAAGTCGCAATAATATTCTCGTGAAATTGTCATGTTTTTACATCTCGTAGCTATTTACATATGACAGTAGAAACATGAAATATCGTGCAAATAAAGGCCAAGGGAGTAGAGAGCATGAAATATGATTTATCTGCAGATAGAGAAATTACATGACTAAACATGACACGGGAACGACCTTAGATAGGTGGTAGGAACCTGTGCGACACTTGTTTCGCACTTGTTCTCACGAAAGGGCCACGATGAGAGCAGTCCTGGTGCGCGACCCTCTTCCCCGTGTCTCGTCCCGGGGGAATTCTCTTCCAGGGTATGCGAACGTAGTATGCTGTGCAACACCAAATCGTCCATAGTGTGTATGCTGAGAATACACAGGAACGGGCGCAACCATTGGCGTACAATTCCCCATAACTTGTCCATGCCGCTGCAAGGGGACTCGAACCTGCATGAACGATTATAACATCAGGATTAAAATTGATACTTACAAAAAATTATACAAGAGATTACGTTCCCTCAAAAGATATAACATTTTTCTGTTACTGTGCTTGTATTGCAAAGGTGCAACATTATCTTCTTAGTTAATTATTAAATTTTCGCAATATTTTTTTGTAATTAATTTAAGAGCAAATTTAAAAGTAGTCAAACATTTGCATGACATTTAAATATTAAATTATTTAGAAGCTATATAAATTTTATAGGTTATGTAATAAAAACTATTCCATTTATGATTATTCAGGTTCAACAAGTGCAAATAAGTTGTGATCTATAAAAATTTAATAATAAATAGAAAGAAATTAATAAATTGATCTATCTGTGAGAAAGTATCACTGACTAAGAGAACCAGTTTAGTGTCTACGTCAATGGGAACATAGCAAACATGCGTGTGCGCGTAAACACCCGCACACTCGCATAAACGGCGTTTCGTCTTTTATATCAATAGAATGAGAGAACGTCAACCCCCCTTAGTGGTCTGATACATATGTCCTTGATTTGTCGGGAGAATAATATTCTCCTAGAAAGTTGATTAAATATTGGTTAGTGATCTCAGATGTCCTTTACCCCTCTACACTTCCATTCCATCGACTCGAAAACCCATAGGAATACAATTTAATATTTTCCACGTCCCAGAGATAGCCGACTATTTTTCTTCCGATCTACACGTGGTTCTCTCACTATCACCTTGTATTTTCGCGAATGAAACCGCTTTTATGTAGGCATATTTATCCTCTTATTCTCGAAAAATATTCGGCAAGAAGCAATAAAATTCGCTTTAAACTTCGCCAATATCATCACGTAGTCGACTCTCGTTACATAATGAAATCTCAAAATGTGTTATACAGTGCGTATAATATATTCATAAAAGGTTCCTATAGGTATTCGAATACTTTGTAAGCTACTGTACAATTATATTATTATAATTCAAATGTAATTATCGCGAAATGTGCCGGTAATTCTGATAAAATGAAGCATAAAATATATTCACGTGATAATTTACGTTAGCTTACTGTAAAACGTTACCGCGATCTGATTAAAATGGCGCACGATAATATATATTTGCCATACATTTGCCTTTTATACAATGTTATTGCAAGCTAATCCTATTTATCGCACATTAAATTTACAATTATCTTCTGCATGGTGATGCGTTAGTTTAATCTTCACAGAAATTAAATTAAAAAATCCAAATACAAAGATCTTTATATCCATAAAATAATTCCTACAATATTTTTCGAAATAATAACGTATAACGTATATCGAAATATGGAAAACGAACAAACTCATTATAATAGAATGTATTATAATAAAATATAGAATAGAACTTACCAAATTTATTTAATGGATAAACATTTTCCTGTTGTCTGTACTTGATAAACATTATGTTAATAAAAAATAATATATTTTTATGCTTGATGTGCAACACGGTTGTAACTGTCACCGGAAATACTAACTTGATACCAGTGCACTTTTTTTTTTGTTGAGTTGTCAACAGGTGGCACGTTGAATGTTAGAAATAGAAATTTCAAAATTAATGAAATTCAAATTTCATTCAAATTGTTTTATATATATTTTGATGACTTATGACATTTAATTTGTTAACATTAAATAGAAATTAAATTTAATTATTGCAATTAAAAAGTTTGATGAGTAGATAGCGCCACCATATCCGGTGAAACTATTCTATTGAAAAGTGCGGGAATGAGTGCGGGAATAAGTGCAAGGAATGAGTTAACGGAGACAGAAAAATAGTTTCAAATTACGAGTTTATTGTGAAAATAGTGTGGATTATTCATAGAATTGTTCAGTTGACAGCATATCTAAATATGTAAAGTAAGCTTCGACATTTTTTCCTATTAAATCTTGTTAAGAACGAAAATACGTGAGTTCAATGTTCCAAAAAATATTCCGATATTGTAGAAAAGCATTAAATAATATGTAAACCTTAATAATAGCATTAAATAATATGTAAACCTATAATTCGTAGGAATATAATTTTAAATGAAAAAGGAAACCTTTAGAAAATCATAGCACTATAACTTTAATGAAAATTTTTATATTTTTGTACAAGAATTAAACTAAGTGATAGTTAAACATTCAGTTTTAATGTTAGAAATTATACAAATCAAACGTCAGTATCAAAAACATACTTGAATAATGTGCAATAACGGAACATTTACATTAAATTTGATTTGCATATAATATAAAGTCGCAAAACTATTATTCCTTATATGTTACCTATACATTATTAATCTCTTATAACAGACACAGTTTTATTAAAATAAAATATAGTTTAAATAAATTTCCAAAACAGTCCTTGCTTATCTGTATAAATCTTACATTTCTCTAAATATGTGTAATAAATCTGTAACAATAAAAAAACATTTAATTATATAAATTAAACAATAATAAATAATTATATATAAAATTGTAAATAACAAACTGCACGCACCTTATTGAAATATAAGAATAAAGACGTAAGTTTGCATATGTTTCAATTAATATGAGAATTTTACTTCTGATAGAAAATTGCTTGATTCCTAGTACAAGTATCATGTTCTGAAATAAAAAAAAAAAAAAAAAATGAATATGGTAGGAATTAGAACAAAATATTTTGTTAAAAATTAGTAACTTTGTGTTAAAAAAATTATCAACTGTAAAATATTACCATGATTCGATCGACAATGAAGTTCCTCCCAATTTGTCCCACTTTGAGTCGACTTTTTCACATTATCTGTCTGTTGTAAATTAGTAATAATCGTGTCATTATCAATTTTTCTTATTTCCATTACGTTCTGTTTCGGAACATGAACTTCGCATATATTCGAGGAATCTTCGACACATTTAACTTCTGGTCGGTACAAGACTAGTTTCCTAGGGTGCGAGCATTTTTCAAAAGCAATGTTTGAATGAGGCAAATTTTGTTGCTTGATATATACGACTTCGTTCTGTTCGCATGTTGGCACAAAAATAATTTTCTGCGTTGACTCTTGAGGACATGATACCATGTGACAATTAACATTCGGGTCAATTACTTTAATATTATCGGCAGAAGCAACATGCTTGCTGCTTTGTAAATATATAGGAACTTTTTGAGCTTTAGAATCATTTTCAAATGCCAGATATTTAATTGGCTGTTCATTCACTATTACTGCATTTTCGTTACATTGATTTTGGAATCGTTTTTTAATGGGTAAGATTTTCAAATTCTTGATGCCTTTAAGAAAATCAATATTATTTATATCTTCTTGATTGAATTCCTGGTTAGAATTCTGCAATTTTCTTGATTTTTCAATTTGATGTACAATATCATGAGAACATTCTTGCACATTATTCGAATCTTTACATTGATTTGCCATCACATAGCAAACGTGTTGATCATTGTAACATGTTTTATTGTTTTCGCATTTAGGATGTTGCTGGACTCTTTTTGCTAACATCTCACAAATCTGTGATTTCTGATGCTGTGATATACTTATCTCTTTAAATTCTTGATTGCTATAATTTGAATTGTCAAAGCTCTGCGAGCATTGGTATGTTTTATAATTTTCTGGTACTTCCTGGCAATTCTTATGTGTCGTACAATTATTCTTTAATTTCTCATGCTGCGAAGAAACATTCTTTCGTATAATACAGATGTTCGAATTATCAGCCATTTCATCTGTAATTTCATTATTTAAGTACAAACAGTGTCCTACATTTCGTGAATCTTTCTTCGTAAACACCACTGTTTTTTGTACTGAAGGATTTTTCTTATTCACTAAAATGCCATTTACATGAAGATTTTGTGATTGAGATTGGTTCTGTTGTGAAGAATTTTTTACGAAATATATATCATCGTTACGAAGACTTGGTGATTCTATTACACAAGTTTGAAGATTTTCTATATCTGTTGTATCAAATAAAGTATTTACAGTCGTCGACCGTTGCAATCTCTGCGAATTTTCGTTCGATTCTGTTATGAGAGATTGTGAAGTGAAAAGAACGTTCTGCCTCGACGCGGCGTTGAACAGCATCTCCTGGGGCTCTTTATTAATATGCATCGACTCCTGGAATAAATTCAATTGGTTATTATTATTAGTCACAATGTTGTTACATCTTCGCAATATAATAGGGATATGCTTCAAATTCTTCATTTTAATCTGCTGCAGTATCTTTAAGTTTTGTTTCTCTGCGTTATTTTCTAATCCATTACTTAAAACACCTACCGTTTGCGTTCGTCGACTTCTATATTTTTTATGATTATAATTATTCTCGGATTCTGCCTCAGTTTGAACAAATAAGACAGGTTTGCTTTTTTCCTTTATCCTCTCAAATTCGTTTGTTTCAAAATATTTAACAATATTACTGTTAGCGCTGATGGAAGTTGAAGGAGGATTTACTTCCAGAGAAGTATGGTTGCTTAAATTTATTGAGTCATCCTCATTAGATATGTTACTTGTTTTTTGAAGTGTTTCTGCTTCCAGGGAATTCTCAATTCCCATGTCAGAAGCATTTAATGAAGATAAATTAAATAATAAATTTGACGAGGTAATTTCATTTCTTTTGAAATTCGTTTCTGGTATTAAAAACGGTGTATTCTTGTTTTCTATATCCTTTTTGATACCAACACAATGATCTAGATTATCAACAGTTGCAAATATTGAGTCCACGTTTTGATTAGATCCTGAAGGACAAAATGCAGCGTTTGAAGGAAGAAAATTATCAGTAGAAGTACTAGGTGTACTGTAGTTGCTTAAAATATTCCCACGCATTATCGTATCATGTATCAATTTATTTCGAAATGATTCTGCATACATGTATCTTAATTTTTGTTTCACCTTTAATAGTGGATCTGTTGAAGATAAAAAATTAATACTTGAAAGTATGAGAAAAAAATAACGAATTCTAAAAATTATAGTAAATACCAGGTCCAAAACAGTCTGGAAAATTATTTTCCTCGAAGTTTTCTGAAGAAACAATCCTACATAGTTCTTCGTATTTATTGAGTTTATTTAACGCAGAGTTTTGTTCGGAATCATCTATTCTGTTTTCTTCTATTGATCTTTGAGGTATTTCGATATCTTCTTTCTTTTGAGTATCTTTTCTTCTATAAAAAATATTTTACACTAATTTTTAAGTTTTCTTTGAAAGTAATTTTTGACTTCTTTCTTAGATTTATATTTTTAGTTATAGTATACAGATACTACATGTAAAAGAAACACAAAAGACAATATAAATTATCTGAGACTCACCCATCTATTTTACCCAAAATAGGACTTGTTTCAGCATCTGGCTTGAGAATATTTTCCAAACTAAAATCTTTTAACTTTCTGTTACTATTTTTAGTTGCAGCATCTCTGTGAATTAAAAAATACATTTTTTAAGAAAGGATAAAAATAATTTTTTATAGTTTTCCAACTTACTCTGATTTCGAATGATAACCATCTAGTAGTTTCAATACATTTCCATGTAGTCGCGCGTTATTTAGATCATTCAATGCTACTTCAGTTTGTGCTGCAAATAATTATATTACTCAAATATTATATTATTTTTATGGTAAAAAAAACATAGTTATACTTTGTGGGACGTACCTCTTCGTATTTCTTTCCCGGTTGCACCGTTTCTATATATTCCAGCCAACTAAAATAATAAAAAAAATTATAATTTTTATTAATTTTATAATAATTAATTAATTTTTATAATATTAATAGTAATGATAGCAATTGTTATTTACAGGTTGCGGAAGAATTCTATTGGATATCTTTTTTGAATTTTGTGCCTCGTCCAATTTTTCATTGATCTTCGTTTTTTTATCCTGGAATAGATTTATTTCAAAGAATGGATGCAAAGGTGAAAGAATGAAGATAAATTTATTTTTAAAATATACATATTCCTCCCGTATGTCTGCGAAATGTTGCAAAAGTTTAATGAAACTACACTGCCATATTTTGCATGTTATCTGGTTCTGCTAAAAAATTATGCATGCATTATCACAATTTCAGAAATTCTTAATCCCAAAAATCATTTCTAATAAAAGTATTTCAATTAAAAAATTATGTCTGTTAAACGTACAATAATTGTATACATATGCTTCAAAATTAATTCTTATTAAACAAATTACAAAATTAATATTTGTTAAAATAATTATTATAATACGATAAAACGTATTATATTGTGCGGGATGTATATTATATTTTCGTTATATTTTTATTATATTTTCATTATATTTGTAATATAATGAAATTAGGAAATAGATAGTTAATATTAAAACAATTTATTCAATTTATCGATATAATTTCACGAGATGCACATTTAATTGTTTATATATATACATATATATTTTATTTTTTTTATAAAATCTATGAAACTCTCTTGACAAATTGTCAAATATTACTTAACATTTACAACAAAAGTAGTATAGAGATATTGAAATAACACATAAGACTTTCAATGATATATGTCAATCATCTAACATAACCAAAATTGTCAGACAATTTGAAATATATTCTTATCATATATAATACAATATTACATATTCTTCTACATTTGATTTAAAGAAATAAACTATTGAAGGAAGAACATACAATCTCCACGATCAGAAAGTAATAATGATCAGCATGGACATATATGTATATTCATACCTTCTTCAATTTGAATATTTTCTGATCTGTCAGGTCCCTTTTACGTTTCTTCCTCTTTGTTCGTACTTTCTGTTTTTCATGGACAATTTTTACTCCGTCGACAGACGTGTCACTGGCCACGATGTTACATGTTAGTTTGCCCATTTTACAACACAGACAAGAAGAATCGTGCCTTTTGAACGAGATCGACGAATGTCTCAATGTTTGTTTACATCTTGTTACCCCACTTCTTACGCTAACCCAAGTATCGTATCAATGACAATATCGACGTACTTTGTCTTATTCCATCGATAATAATGCTACTCTACGATTGACTGAACGACATAGAATATTATCGACCAAGAAATATTGTTGAATATTAATCGAAGATTGCGTTAATATGACTAAAATTTATTGATTAATATGATAAAAAAACGGAAGTGGTAGGTGTGTCGTTATATGAGACTCTGTATTGTATATTTTAAAATATATATGTGTAAATCTAAAAGAAACAGAATGTTTGGAAATAGATGGAAGTTATTTTGATAAGACAAATTCATTAAATTAATTAAAACATCGTTCATTAAGTTTGTAACTTGGTCAGGGATTAAAAAATAAAATAACATTCGTCTTTATATTGTCATCGTGCTTTCATCGTTCATAGCCATTGATTTCATTTAATTCACGTACGATTTAAATTTTAACTTATAATCATTTATAAAATTCATTCCTTTTTATACATTTATTTGAAAGTCTGTACAGATTATAACATGGGGAATTTGTAAGTATTAGGGGGCGCCATTAAATTCGAAAAGTCACTACGGAAGTCAAATGGACATCATTAGTAATTAATAATAAAATTTAATAACATGTTTTCATGAAGATATCTTAATAGTTGGCTAAAAAATAATTTTAATATAAATATTAATAAATAAATAAATACAAATAAATCTTTCTGTGGTAAAATATGATTTATTTTTATGTGTATTGAAATACTCAATTGACTATTTCTTTTGGCGCCATATTAGTTCCGTTAGGATTCAATTTGGAGGCAAACGCACCGCGGAAGCTTATACTATTTTTCTTTCAATTAGTGGTTTTATGAGTGTTAATAGTACTAATATTCAGTGTAGTATGAGTATTTATGTGTTTTAAGACTAGAGTGATGATATTTGGACGTGTTGATGTCATAGTTGCGAAAAATTTACATTAGAAATTTGAAGGGTGAGTGCATTCAAATAAGCCGTTTACTGTTCATGCTACTTTAAGATTTTTTAGAAATTTCCTATTATACTAGACATAGCTTTACGATATGATACAATTTAAGATATGGAGCAATTTCGATATATTTGTTATATTTGTTATATAATAATTTTATAAATTTTATAAAGAAATAGAATCCAGTATTAATTCTATTTATAGCTTTAGGAAGTCTTTTCGTGCTAATGTTTCCGTAGTGTAGTGGTTATCACGTGTGCTTCACACGCACAAGGTCCCCGGTTCGATCCCGGGCGGAAACAAGTGGTGGGGTTTTTTCTTTTAGAGATATATTCTTTTTCTACTTTTTTTGCTCTAATATTTCAGAAATATTAGTCATTCTTGAATGCAGGTAGAAAAAGATATTTTATTTAATATAAATTAATTTTCACTAAATACGCCATCTAATGATTGGATAGTTTTTTAGTCAGTTATTTAGAAAGCTACATTATCGACATATACTGAATAGTATTCTACATTATCTTCCACCGTTATTATTAACTTAAATGCATATGCATCTGTAGATAAGTGTATCTGCATACCACCAATGATATCACAGAACAGATATCATATGAGATTTTGTTATTCACGTTCTGAAATATCGACTTTGTAAAAAATCAGTTTCTATTTTTAAATTTTTATATTCGAGTTTTATTATTAATTAACATTAACATCATTAACTAAAGAACAGACAGGACTAATTTTATGATAATATTCTTGTGTTCAATATTATCATAAAAAATATATGTTTAGTTAAGTGACACTCTCTGTGAGAACAAATTATAATATTTTATGTTTCGTTACAGATTTGTTCCAGTTGGATTCAACAATTTCTCTTCGGACTTCATCGTACCGTGAGTCGCATGCATTTTTGTTCCTCCGGTCACTCAATCATGTCGTAGGACGAAAGGTTCGAATCGACACGGGTGACTGGTTGTATTACGTAGAATTTTTGACGAGCATAGTGGCCACGGGTATTTATTATACCCGTGAGTAATAACATTCTCCTGTCACTGTTTTATTTATTAGTTCAGGATAGGTTTTCTTGCACAGCGGTTCTGAATATTGATAACGTATTAATAATTAGTTACACAACATTATAATATAATTGATGTGAATAATATAATGCTATTAATTGGTACATGTATCTGTGATAGAAAATACACACAAAGTACGTCACAATTGTTTGAAAAATCAAAGTATATCCGATATTGTTGCTTGCAAATATAGTAAAATATGAATATTCGAATAAATGGAGATATTACAATGTTTGAATATTATTTTGTAGTGAAGAAGTCGGATACCCTCCGACTTTGTTACTATGCATATTGCAATTTTAATTAAAATGATTAAAACTATAATGATAACATGTATCACAGTAATAGTAATTAAATATTTTTATCTCGTGTTTTATGATAATTATTCAATATAATTTCAATAGAGTTTGAAACGTGAAATTTTCTAAGTTCAGTTTTATCCGCCTAGATTTCATGTGCAAGAAAACACTTCGCGTCAGGCAGATTTCAGAATCAAAGCAATAATTTTGTATGTTACTTTCTTGTTCTTCAAGATGTGCTTTGATGAAGGAATCGCCCGAGAGAATTTCTATCAATATTTCATGCAGAATCTGTTTCATTTCTAATTAATCTGTTACTTTTTTCAACGCAGTGTTTCAGTAATTTTTCTATATTTCTGAGAGAAGTAAATTATAAAATAGAGTCATTGAAAATTAAAATTAAACGAGAAAATTGTTAGGTCGTTAGACACAGAATATATTAATCATCTCTTTAGCTCAGGATTTTCAGGTTTAACCCTTTCCATGTTCGTTGCCAGGATCCCATTCACGTGCCCAGGTGCTACTTGGGTGGGAGATAGGCAATGAGCATGATGACCATAGTCTATAAGCTTAATAATTTCTCAGCGACTGACGATGGGTTAGTGTATCGTGCACGACGTATTTTCTACATTGTGTGTGTGTGATTAGGCTGTAGAATTGCGTCGTTTTTCCTATTATTTCAATAACAATGTATAATAGTAAAACGTATATAAACAACAGTACTAAATTTTGTACCGTTTACTTCAATAATATCATTTCTTTGGACTATGTACGCGTGATGTATATTCAATTAATATTTAATTGATTAATAACATTTTATGAGTAAAATTGAAACTAATATATATCCAACTCAAATGACAGTCTAGAATCGTTTTTTGTCACATTTGACGCAATGGTCGCTAGCCGTCGTCAGCCGATTTCAGTAAAATGGTACGTAAAATTAGAGTGTGAATGTGTGTGTGTGCTGACACTCGGGTGTCGGAGGCGTCCCGGGACGTCCTCTCTAGATTAGGATGTATGCGCCCGGGTGTATGCGTGAGAACCGTGGAGAGAGTGTGTTGGTGTGCCTGTTCTTTTGTCATCTTTTAAATATAGGGCCCCTGAATAGGATAGGTAGTTTACTTTCTGGTGTGCCTGCGTAATTATAAGTAGGTAGGGCCGGGCAGGTTGGCACAGTCTCTGGTCGCGTGTTCCCCTTCTCGCGTGTCCAACCTGTTTCAGGAAATCGAATTTGAAAAATCGACAGTGAAATTGGTACAAATGGACCATGCCACTTGTTTCTGGTTTTACTCGTCGATTTTTCGAATTTAGTATCGCGGTCGCGGTCGCGGATAGGTCGCGAGTAGGTCCCGAAACGAACGTTTATATAGGTATTGCTCGAGCAAGCACGTGCGAACGGGCAACGATCATTGTGATCGATGGTCGTCCATGTGCAATTGAGTCAGCTTCTGCAGTTTATCTTTTTATACATATATATTGTATTTAGAAAGACTCGAGCCTAGACTTAAGTTTCAGCGGGCATGGCGCCCTAAGAAAAGAAGAGGCCCGGCAAACTGCCATAGAAGAGGGCTGCAACGAATGGCTTATCATCCTCTGGATGGGAAATCCGTCCAGAGCATGGAAAGTCATTTTTGTTATTACTTTGTCACTATGCTCGCTTTCAGTAGTTGTTAGTAGCAGTAGCTTTCATTTTTGGCCGATGCACATTCCGGCCTGGCTCCACATTGGGCAAATTTCGGTTCTTTCATTAGTGTTGCGAGTGATTAATGTCGGTTTGCATTGTCGAGTTGCGACATGGTTCTCGCGTTTTGAATTAGAGTTGCGGTGAAACGTCAGTCGTGTTTGTTTTGGCATTGCAAATTTTCGAATCGCGAAAATGTTTTAGAATGTTCAGATTATTGAGTATTTATGTTTTATTCGAGTTTTATGTACAATTATTTAGTTTATCGTAATTGTTCAATTTTATTCAATTATTTAGAGTGTTTCGTTCATTCAATTTTGTATTTTGAGTTCAATTAATTTTGTACCGTTGCCGTCTTTTTAATCGTACAATAAATATTTTTTATTAAATTCATTTTGTGAATTAGCGTTGCGTTTCGATGAATAATCGCGATTCTTTAAATAGCGTTGCGCCTGTTCGAAATGTTCTTCAGCAAGAAGATAGTTCCTGGATATGTTCCGAAATCTCTTAAAGAATTGTTCAAATTACTAATTCAATATCTAAATAAGTTTGTTACAGATTCATTAACATGGAGGAAGTTCCAAATAAATGCTGAATGATAGAATAACAAGAACGAAAGAAAATAGCTGAAGGAAAAGAAACTACTGGTAATTAATTACATTTGAATCTTATCAAATATTTTATGATTTGTTATACGCATGTAAAAGTAATATTTTCATTCTTCACGCGTTCTTCTTAATTAAACCGTGTTCCCATGAACAAGTTGATTCAATTTCAACGACAAAGCGAGCTAGAAAGCATAACAAAACGGGTCTCGCTTGCGCCGATTTCTATAAACAATCACGAAAGTATCGAACAATGCTTCATGAAAATCAGCACGAAAATACGCACTCTCTAAACTATATACTTCTCACGACGAAATCCCACAACTATCATAGTTGATTAGCACGTAACGTGAAACACCGGATGGTTATCGCGATGTTAGCTAATTGCAAGGGCACTGTTCAACGCGAGAAGCTAGAAATATTAATTTTTTCGTTGCTGTCGTCGACAATAGATTGTTTGAAAATTCATTTATTATATTTTGTCAGCGTCTTCGTTTTCTTGCATTTTTAAAGTGAAATTACTTTGGTAACTTCTACGTTTTCTATGTAAAATTTCGGAATTTGCAGTATCATTTTCTGTAAAGGGTTAAAGGCTGTACTAGAGTTGAAAAGGGTTGAAAGCAGTGTACTATATTATCGACTATATTCCAACTACAAAAGCTCAAAGTTCGACAATTCACCGTAAGATGGTGATGCAACATTTCTCCAATTCGATACTATCGCTGTGAAAGAACTTACATTTTTATTGATATTAAAAATGGACGTTTTGTAAAAGACATTTCTATCGTAAGATTAGATATTTTAAGGAAAAATAATATTTATAATTCATGTAAGTCCGTATGGCGCGAGGCTCGTCGATCTTCTCCATTACATGTTTACGTACTTTCCGTTTCACATAATTGCAACTCAAGTTCAGATAAGTAAAATGCAAAATATGCACAAACTGAAGCCTTCGTTCCAGTAGAATTCTATTGTGCGTGAATTACATATTGAGAAATTGATTATTATTTTTTATTCTTGGCCCACAGTTGCTACGTAGTAAGAGTTCACACTCGTGTATGTGAGCGTCGGTTCGTTTAATAAAAATTTCGTTCAAACGAACGAAATTCGTACAAAAACTAAACAATTACATGTAAACATTTCCATGGGAACAAACGTGCACGCGATAACTGGATCAGCCTGTACATCCGTATATCTAATTAAAGGCAGAGAAAGAGAGAAAGAGTCACTCTGTACAACTCGTAAAAGAGTCCTCGGACTGAACAAGTGGCTCTGAAGAATCTCGAGGAAGGACACGGTTTCGTTTTAATGAATGAGGATGTTGTACAGTCCGAATAAATGTATACTTGCTTACTCGACGAAGCATGTATCTCTTAATTATTACAGTGGACTCGGAGTCCCAATAATTTTTAGATACTGAGTGTGAAAAATTTTTATTCTTTTATTATTCCCGCTGAAAGCAACAAAGCTTATAAAATTGTGACGGACAATTTTTTTTTTTTTTTTATCTGTGATTGATTTTAAGTGTGTGGAATTCATAGATCTTTGAACTTGCGTGCATTTGCAATTAAATCGAAAAATAGAATTCTAAGGCGGCGATGGGTCAACTGACGTTTGAAAAAGGGAAATTTTTTTTTTATGGAATTCGTGAACCTTTAGGATCGGCTGCGTTTAATGCAGTAGTTGACTGCACTATCGACCGTGTGCAACCGTTGCATCGCGTCGCGGCGTCATGACGTCACAGTCACTAATGCCCGAGTTACATAAACCCCCATTGCGTGCGTTCTCTCTTTCTTTCTTCCTCTTTCTTTTCTTGCACTTGCTGCATGCCTCGCACCCTCTGCTACGATCCTCAAGAATACACATACCCATGCACTTTCATTCATTTTTTGAATTCTCCAAACTTTTTTATTGATCAAAAAATTAATTCTATCATGCTTTCACGGTGACGAAAAAAGGAAAAAAGAAAAATTGAAGAAGTAACTTTGAATAAAATTCTTCCAAGTCGTAACTAGAGACTAGATCTCGAACAAACTAATTGTAGTCTTACAATTTATCTTTACTTTCAGGAAAATATTTATGTGCTTTCTTGAATTCTTCTGCTCAATTAATATAGTTTCGCGATACTTGCGTAGAACTGTTTTGCGAGGTGAATCTAGGGCTGGTTCGGATATTTATAGTCACTGACTCGTGTCGTCACTTCCCTTCTTTCTTCACTTCAGGTTATAGGTCTTCGACAGACGATATAAAGAATTTCAAGTTCTCCTTTTTTTTTTTTTATCTGGAGTGAGGGCATTAGGCTGGCGAAATTGTTGAATCCAACAAAGAGAGAAAAATTTGTTTAACCGTTGCGACAGAGACTAGAATAAGACTAGAAAAATAGGAAAGTTACCAAAGTCTACAACAAAAGAACTTGTCTATAATTATTTCGTTCAAAATTATTAGAAACCCAGAAATGATATGGAGAAAAGGGACAATTGGTTCTTGCCAGCTAGTAATATATTAGGAATTATTCTCTAAAAATGTTGAAAGAAAAAGATGATCAGCCACTCGCTACTATTCACTATTGAAAGAAATATATTTGTCGGAAACTATAAAGAACGATTAAAAGCCCGGGCGGATCTTTCGTCGGCGCTCCAGAAACGTAGCAAACAGCGAGGAAGGAGGAAACGGTGTCCGCGATGAGAATGTATCAATCAGCACAATTTAACTCGGCGTTGGCTACGGAAGGGCGAAGGGGCGGTGAAGGGAGATTGGCGAAAGAAAGACAGAAGCATAATAGAACCGGGACGGAAAGAGCGGAGTAGGAAATAAAAGCACAGAGGAGAGACTGAGAGGATAGAGGAATAAATGCAACGACAAAGAGAGAGAGAGAGAGAGAGAGACGAATGAGAAGGTTAGAACGAAAGAGAATAGGAAATAGAGGGAGATAGAGTTAGATGTGGAATCCGTGGGATCAGGAGGAGGCCCGAAGGAATAATGGTAGCGCTGCGAAACAGTGAAATAGAAAGATTGGAGTGGTGAACGATGCAGAATTTCTGTGGGACCAGAAGAACGAACGAGGATGGGCATATGTATAGTTGTAGGGGCAGGTACAGGTTATAAATTGAAACGTTCACTTCAACTGTAGCAAATTTGTTCGAGTGACCAGGGTTCTAGGTCCCAGTTTTTAGTTCCTTGAATCATTAACTTCCAAATAGAATCGTTGGATCATAGACGACCAATTAGACGATTAATTAGTAATTTGTGCTAGATGACTAAAATCTAAATTACTCGATTACATATTCTATTTTACATTTTCACCAAAAGATTAGTAATAGATTGAGAATTTTTCATTTAAATGATTTAAGTCTAAATTGTTATTGTGAGATACCAGTTGAAAGTCGAAAGCATGTGGTTTCGATTTTTTATGCTCGCCCTCTTTTCAAATTCTACATCATTTCAAAGATTCATACTTCGAAATTGCTGCTCTGAGTCTCGAAACGTACAAAATACGTTTCAATCCTCGTTATATTGTTCCTACTGACTATACTTATATATGTGTGTGTGTGTGTACGTTACAGCAAATGTATTAATTCGTAGATGTATAAACCAGCCGGTCAATGTATGCGCATACTAATTTGATAAGCAAATGTATTCACAATATTTGAACTTTTACTAGCAGAAGCGTGCATTTTTGATTTTCATTTAGTGAAAGTTTGAGCAAACAGAATTAAATGAGCAACGATTTAAATGAGCTTTTTCACTAATGGATGCTGCGATGTTGTTGACAAAAACTTATTAACACTAGGACGATGAGGATTGATTATTTAATAGAATTGATGTTAATTTTCATTCAAATACTTTCGGTGAAATCCGACAGTAAGAATTCCAGGGAACTTTATGTGTTTTAGAGAATACGCGAGAATATCTGAAGAACCTTACGACTATACGAACTGTTGGTCGTTTCTATTAGAAATTAGTTTTGTACCGCAAATAGATTTTTTCCTTCAATTATTTAAAAATCTAAAATACCGAATGAGAGAAAGATTCTATTTCTGAATACATGGAAATGTGTTCAAAAGTATTCGCAGCGAGTGAGAAATTGAGAATTTGAGAAAGAGAATAATTATGCAACTACAGAGTATTTGTAAATACCCTTCGATTGTTATATACTAGTAAATAAATAAGAACTACAATGAAACGAAGGTGTAACATAAAAATTTCTAAGGAATTTCAAAAATCCAAGTGCATAAAAGAGAAATACGCCGTCAGACCAAAACAAAATCTAGCCTCGCTGTCCGATGGGTTAAACGTCTTGTGTATGTTTTGTTAAAACAAAAGTCGCCTGTTTGTTACGTACAACGACTTTTCTCAGTGTGTCCATAACTATACACGTCCCCTGGCAAATGTGCGTACATATATGTGTATACGTCCAGTTAAATCTTGCACGTTTACTGTAATACGTCTATAATGTCAGTTTCGAGTGGAAGAAAGAGGATGACGGCGATCAGGGAGGAGTAGAAGATGCAAATGCGAAATTCGCTGGATCAGAAAAAGAGGGGAGGGTTTGGAAGGGAGAGGCAGAAAATAGAATGAATATAGGAAACAAACAGGGAGGCGACGGGTAGGCGAACGAGCGAGGAAGAAAGAACTCGGGGAGAGGAGAGAGAGAGAGAGAGAGAGAGAAGGAGAGAGAAACCGAAGGCCTTGAACTGCTGCGGCGGTCGGCATTGCAACTTTCCGCTCTATAGGTCTCTCTCTGTTCTTCTCAAGAGTCTCTCTCTCTCTCTCTCTCTCTCTCTTTCTCTTCAGACCGTTTCCCTCTCCTCGAGCACGTTGCTCGAGCGCCAGCCATCTTTCTTCCATCGACGATTCACCGTCTTCGTTCCAGGCGTTCCCTCTGCCTCTATTTACATCGTTCTCCCTGAAAGTCTCCTGCGCGGCGATTCGACGTTAATAATTATACGTTTCTTTCGTTTGCTGCGTGCACTCGCTCAACTGGAGGCCGGAAGCGTTGATCGATCCGCGTTTTCGTGATCGATAAACTTCCGTTTTCGGGCCGAGTTTCGAATATTCTTCACGCGTAGACGGGCAAATTGGTTTCAACACACGGACGACTTATTTAGGAAATCTAGATAATTCTTTCTTTAATTGTTTGGCAATTTGGTAATTTCGACGGCTGAAGGTCATCAAGAGCTCGATAAATCTGGTTCCGATGTGGCGCTACTTTCAGAAAATTTACGAAATATCTTCTGAATTTGGTACAAATAAGAAAGCGTGTTTATCAACCTTGGTGCTCGATAAAGTTAGCTGAATTTAGAATTCTAGCGTACATGGACAAAGATTGTCAAAAGTTGTCGAAAATAGAAAATTGAAAAAATAGAAGATAGAAAATTGATCGATCGATTAAAATTTTGCAAAGGAACGAGATAAAGGGGGAGAGAGAGAGAGAGAGAGAGAGATTCGTAAAGTAGCAGGAGGAATGAACGAGCACAGTGGAGAACGTGAGGAGGCGTTAGACACCAGAGACCCCGGGCACCTTGAACTTTTATCACGTGCACGGATAAAGGCGCGATAATAAGAGGCCTCGGATCGTTGTTTGCATAAGCGAGCCCGTAATCGAATACCAGGAAACAATGCTGCGCGTGCGAAAATCGTGTTTCTGAGCCAACGATCGGCACCACGGGTTTCTTGCACTCGATTTTACGCCCTCGAGGATCCGTCCGGCAACTCGGACAGAAATAATCCGCTCGACACCGGATACTTTTTTGTTAAGTTCTCTCTGTGCGCCGCTGCAAAACGCGTTTCTCGCGAAACTCCGGAATGTTTTCGACGTCTCGGCTTCTTTCTCCTTTCCCCTCCGCCCTTCTCCTTTTAGGAATTTTGCCACGGACAAGCGAGAACTAACGAGTACGACTTGAGATCGTTCCCTTCGATTCCTCGTCAAACTTTATTTATTTACGGCGACACCGTAACAAAGTATTACTGTATCTCTTTCGAATTTCCCATCGATCGAGGGAACTTTCTGAAATTTGCCAAGGGGAGTTTCGAAACTGATCGAACAGCTGTACGCTTGTTAATTTTTCAAATTCGATTTTTGCCGGAGAAACGAAATTTCCGTGCTTTCATCAACGGGAACATTTCGTTCCTTCTTTTACGCTTATTTTTATGTTTATCGTTCCTTCACCACGGAGTTCGAAAACACCGTGTGTAAAAAAGATTGTTTACGCGCAATCAGCGACAGAATCGTCTCACTGTGCAACTATAAAAAGATCGCGGCCAACTCGAGCGTTACGACGCGATCTACGCCAATGTAAACGTGATATTCAATGATTCGATCTGTCGTAGATCACGTTTGACGTATACCGTCAACCCCCTGGAAATAAAGGAAATTTTAATTGTTTAAAATAGACACTGTCTCGGTACTCCGCGTTCGATCAATCGTCGACTAGCTGTATTTCCGTCCATTACAGCGTGAAAATAAACTGAATTACCCATGAAGCGAGATCGCGTTTTCCAAATAAAGCGGCGGATGGCTGTAAAAAGCAACTGCCGTCAACTAAAATAAAATAACCGTATCACTCTTTCATAACAAAGAAGTTCGTCGACCAACAAATTTCCAATGCAAATGAACTGGGAAGTAAACCCGAGTTTAAATTCCCAAAGCGATTGCACTTTGCCGATTGTTTAATTTTTATCTAGCAGCCGGTGATTTTAAATTTCACTAATTTGACGAGTTTACGAATATTTCTATATAGACTGTTTCATGCAGACGGAAATTGGATTTGTCCATTTTAAATTGGACGTGAGCTATCTTAGATCTGAATTCATTTAAAACTACAGGGATCAAATCAAACGCAGTACCGATTGGATTAATTTTGAGCTGAAATTTGTTAGAGTTAAGTGACTTGGTGATTTGATTATCTAGTTTGAATTCTTTTTGTCATTGATTGAAGAACGAATGCAGTTCATATTGCATCTAGATTTAATTTAAGTACCTTTAAATATTTTATTACCAAAAGGGAAAAGAAAAACGAACGGAAGAATTTAAGAAAAAAAAAAAAAAATAGTTGAAATTACACTTTTATCAAATTTAATTAAATAGAAATCTACAGATATAATGTAATTTAATTTAATTCAAATATTTAGTATTATCTAATTTCTTAAATACTTTTAAATTCAAATCGAATCATTTTTAAATTTAATTTCTCAAAATTATCCCAAATATTATCATATATTAAGAAAAAAAAATTATAAAAATTCACGTACAAATCATCATCGTTACAAATTTGTCTGAACATTGTTCAAAAAAAAAAAAGAAAAAAGAAAAAACAACCAATATATCGCTATATATGCAATCTCGCTTGAAAAAGCAGTGACCTCCGTGAGATTAGCTTGTTTTTGAACTTGGACACTAACTTGAACTTGAAATACTCGGCGGCGTAGACAGGAGTTATCTGACTCATCTCTGATTGTTTCCATCGAGAGATGTGCAGCTCCGACGAGGATATTACGGGTTGCTCTTTGGCAAAACTTTCTGATAACGGGCCAACAATAGAAAGAATCGCAATAATCCAGCAGACGCGAAATCGCGGCGCGATCACAACAAATTGCGAGAAACTTCATACGGATGTTTCTCGTTTGAGTCACTCGACATTCTTTGTTCAGCCTGTGCTAATGAATCTCCTGGCTGTTGTTTCAGGCATCACTGTTCGCTGAACTCCAAAAACCTTTTCTTTTTTTCTTCCCTCTTTGTTGCATCGACGTTGACGTATACACACAAGTATTCGTACATGCAGTGATTCCTACTAATTTCGTAAAAAAAGAAGAAAAAATCGTGCAACAATAAATCTGAGTTCAGGTTAAAGCTTGATGCCAAGGTGCAATGTTTTTACATACACGTGAACGAGTGAAGATACTTGTCTCCTCGAAAATGCAATAAATTCGTCATAGTACGTGAAAACGTAGGAAAATATTTTTTTGCCATTTCATTGAACTATTGAATATCAGACTCCGATGATGCAAATTCGAGAAATCGTAATAAATTTAATAAAAAAAAAAAAAAAAAGAGAGAATTGCATTCGAAGTTCTGAGGGGTCGTTTTGAGGACTTCAATCTACAAATTCATTGTCGATTCAGTCGTGTTTTCACATAAATACTATGACAACTTTCGTAGTATTTTCGAGAAGAAGAGCGTCATCACTTTACCGCCGGTTGCATAGTGTAAAAATATCTTGGCATAAAACAAACGATAAATTTTGAAAATCGAGACTTCAAGATACGTCTTATCGTACGATTTCTTTCTACAAATTGTGATCATGTCAATGCTTACAATTAGTTATTAATGTGTAAATCCAGTTTGACCGTTTCAGTTTCGAAAATTTGATTCCCACAGATATAATTTGAAGTATTTTATTATTTTATTATTTTATTATTATTATTATTATTATTATTATTACGTGCGTTTGAGCATTAGGTATTTTGGTATTTACAAAATATCAGGTGTGACGTTAACGTCTGACTTTCTTCGCGAGCGTGCGACACGTCCCCTCGGAGGAAGATCGATCGATCGATCGATAGTCACGTGGTGCATCGGATCGTGGTACAGCCGCGATTGTATATCCACGCGGTAGTTAACGAGGCCGATAACAGGGTCGCCAGCTCGCGTATACGTGCTCGTGAATCTGCATAGTAGCGGCGGTTAAAGAACCGGGTTATTACCAGCGATTCAACCCTGACATTTCGTACGATGACGCTAATGCCTTACACGTATATACAGAGAACACACCGGTCTGGGTTAGGTTCGCGTTCCTCGTCAGGCCAGCAGCGCGAGAGAAAGCTCCCGTCTCGATGGCTGTTTCAACCAAGGAAAGGGGTCGAGGGACCAAAATAAACGAGAGAGAACTCAGGAATCTTGCAAGGATTTTCTCGCAAGGGCAACCGATCAACGTGAACGCGTAACTGCTGGACTTTTTTCAAAATTTTCCTATGAAAATATACTTGCTCGACGAACAATGCTTAGCTTCCTTTAGTCGTGAAGTCGAGCTTTTGCTGCGCGAATATATTCCATCGGACTTTATCGCTCGACGATCCCGAAACGCGAGTCAGAGAGTGCGAGACACTGTTGATTCAAGTGATCAAATCAGACGGGCGTGTGATCAATGGAATTTTTCAGAATTCTCTCTCTCTCTCTCTCTCTCTCTCTGTCTCTGTTTGCGTCTTCTTCCTTATCTACCGCGTTTTTCTGCGTTTCTCGGAACCAACCGCGCAATCTCTGTTTCCCAGACGAAATTTCTAGATCTCAGATAAAAAGAGACAGTGCAGTATCATTGGATACCGTGTCTTATCGTTCTTCGAATCGTTGAACGAAATATTTCCAATTACCAACGATGGAACTACCAACGATTAAAGGAGTTCACGAGAAATCGTTCGGATCCCTAAAGAAAAATTATGAATTTTGACGTAATAATTTCTACTGTTCATTCATAACATTAACCAACCCGACGACTAGAAGAAAGAAAGAACGAACAAATTTCCCGAAAACGAAAATCACATGCTTCCTCCAAAATAAAATTTCACTGCCACTAAAACGTCAAGTATAAAATTCAACTCGTAAAAAAGAAAGAGACGGCTAGTAAAGAAATATGTAACCAGCAAACGGAAGTAAATACAAGCGATCTGACGATGGCTTTTTTGAAATACTAAAAGTCAGTTTAACGGACAAGATTTACGAGAAGAATTGAATTGACGACGAGGAGTGACGACGACGAAAAGAAAGAGAGAGAGAGAGAGAGAGAGAGAGAGAAAGAGAGAGAGTAGGAGGGTTAGGTTTTACAGGGACGATCCTTTAACGACACCGACAACGACGAGGGAAATGTAAGTCGGCTGGCAAAGGCCAAAGCCAGTGTAAAGGGGTGGTTATTGAGCGGTGTCTCCGCACAAAGCTCTCCTCGTACGCATACAGATTGGACTAAATCAATACGTACGACTGTCGACGTGCCTGCAAGGTACACGTTTGTATATTTAGATTTCGTCGATACCCATTGTCCGATCGAGTTGTCGCAATCCTGCACCTCTGTGCAATTTTTATTTATCCGTATGTTTGTTCATTTCTAGAGAAAGGCCACGCGTGTGCGCGCGCTTTTGCGCGCGTAGATTGAGATTGGAGTAACGTCGGAGATGGTAGAAATATTTGGGATTGTAAGATAGAGAAGAAAATGCTTGGAAAGTTGTTTTTGAAGGAGGAAGATTTGCAAAAACTTTTAAAAAGCAATTAAAACAGAAAAGTTTCGTTTCAAAATAGGAAAATTCTTGGAAGAAATTTGAAGCAAGATTCAGAATTAAAAGAATATTTTAAAAATATTTTCAGATACTCGTGCTACTCCTTACTTTTTCTTTTTCTTTCGACGAAACGAAACTCGAGTTACAGAGGTTTGATACAGGCCGCGTAGGAATAAGTAGAAACGGTCTATCAGAATCAGACATCACCGAGCTGGCCTGATGCTGTCAACTATTTTCCACTTTACATTACGTTCTCTGGTCTACAGTGGTAATGGTCGCATAGTCAGACGTTAGGATCCTCTACTACTGGAAAACTATTACTCTCAATGTTCTCTTTATTTTACGAACGAACTACTGTTACTCTATTGTCTTTTGTGATTTTTTTCTTGAGTCACCTTTCAGGCATACTATCCAGAAAATATTCTTAAAAATCAGACTTCAATGCTACAGAGTCATACAAAATTTCATTCGTCAGGAATTAATTTTATTTTGTAGAAAAATTAGTCAAAACAGTTTTGAAATAAACAGAATAAGCAGAATATAATTCTCTCACAGAACGAATATCCAATTGTGCATCTGTTAAAAGTGCCAAGGGTATCAATTTCTAACGTTTCCATCGCAGCGTCAATGAAATTCCCAAAATGTTTCATACAACACTCGCAATGTATTCATAAAAAGAAAAAAAAAGGTTTCGCAAGTGTACTTTCGCGAGTAATAAAAAGTCCAACTCCAACTAAGAGACTTGGTATAATTTTCGATCGCAGATCTCGATAATTGGCGTCTAGGTGGGTGGAAAAATAGGTCTCGCGACAGCAAGTAAACAGAGCATAGGTGTGTATACTATATAGAGACGGTGGATGTCGGGTAGCACGCTGTACAGGCGACTCGAACTTGCACCGAACAAACCGACGAACGAACGAACGAACGAACGAACGAGGTTGGTAAGCCCGGCCAGCTGTGGCCCAGCTTGGTTGCATCGGGTCGATCAATAAACGCGGCCGACGGTAGAGCAGTTGGCCGTGCGCTAGGCGACGTGGCTACGGATGGGATCAAGTCCAACGTGTCTCGCTCGAAAGTAAAAATGCTTCGACATTTCGAGCACAGATTTTCGAAAACGCAGTATTCGTAACCAGTAGTTCGATGTTTGGAAAATTTCAAGAAATCGTGATGCCCGGAAGATTTCCTCAACTAAAAGTGTGAGATATTGTCAATCTTTACTTGATCGTCGGGTTTGGGTTGCAGTGCATGTTCGATTTAGGAAAATAGAAGATAACAAAGGGCGAACGCAACATTTTGAAAGTCGCGTTTTAGGAAAAAAAAAGAAGCATTGCCATTGTACGGTACCAGTATGAAGATGGGATTTCCTGTAAGTGTTGGGAGGAATGCGCGCGAGACACATGCGCGAACAGACGCACGCGCATCTGACGCATGCGCGTCAAACGCGTTTACACCGAGCGGAGAAAACGCGCTTGACGCAAATGGATCGTTTGAAAATCGCACATAGAAAAACATACTTTGTCCAGTGAAAAATGTCTGACGAGATTTGAGAGGTTCGAACCTACTTATAAGATGCTTATAATAATATTGGAAACATTCGAAACTATTGTATTTCGTAGACTTCATGCCATTTGGACGTGGCATTTGAAAATATTTATAGAGTTCGAATTCGACGATTAAAGATTCGAAGGTACTTGTGAGGTACTCGATCCCATCTCTAGTTTAAATTTCGCCCGATGCACCGGTGCCACTGTGTCGCCAGCCCTCTCAGCTTTTCCCTCGCTCACTCCTCTTTTCCTTTCTGCTAGCAATCCGGATGCGCGTCTTCGCTGCCGGACGCGTCGCGACGCCACGCTCGACCGACTTTACTTTACTTTGTTTTACATAGTCGTCGACTCTCACTGCCACCAAATCCCCGAATCTCGTAGAAATAAACTGTAATTTTCTTGGCTCGTTTGCATCCTGATTTAAATTGCACGATCGTGAAAGTTTATGTACATTATATACATACGAGCACTCGTGAAAGTTTATGTATATAAGTTTGGAATATTAGACAGTTCTGTGTGAACTCCGCCTTAGAGGGTATCTTCGACCGATCCAGACCTTCTACCCTCGCGAAATTAGGACCTAGGTCGGGAATGTCACAGCTGCACTACACGTTTACGTTTCTCTGTTCCGATATATTTCATCGTCGAGTTTCTCCATTTTTTATTCACACTGACGTGGAGGAGAAATAAGGGTGCTATTCGATGCAATCAGTCTGTTTATACAACGAAGCAATTCTTCATCCTTATCGGGATGTTATTACCAGGCGAAATTTGTTCTGAATAACTCTCAAACTACGAGTTTGGTCGCAGGGTCGTTATATGTGTTATTTCTGTCACATTGATGAAGCTCTCTAACGTCAATTTTATTGCTGTTGGGAGGACTAAATTTGGAGGAATTTAAATAATGAAGAATTATATGTAATAGTATCTAAAAATTATTTGATATAACATATATTTAAATACTAAAGTAAAGTACTACTTTATTAAAATAAAAACGTACAGAAAGATAGAAACTCGTGGTAGAAAGTGGGAAATCGATCTAACTTCAAACGGCATATTCAAAGACCCCTGCGAATCGACACGGGGAATTTCTTTGTACGTCGCTAAAGTTAAATTAACCCCCTATAATGTCATCTAACTTCCAAGTTGTGCTATACATATCCCTTGAGTTTCATTTTATCTACTTCGACATCGCTGTTCCATCCCCGACAGAAAATGTATAAATAAAATCCTGCGTTCTTTACTATATCCCTCCCCCCATTTCTTTAGAAATCGAGTCGCCAGCAATTCTGTTGTTAACAGTGAAAATTGACTAGTGCAATTAACTATTGAATTATTTCACTGTAATACTGCGATACCCAGTCACGCGATAGTCTCAATTCTCTGACGTAAAACGTATAATTGCGATTGTTCCTTTCTCCTGTTCCCTCGCGATTCCACGCCATCGTTTGGCCATTCGCTGGTTAAATCGGCTGTTGACGCCACTGTGAACGCGTTGCGTGTACCGCGCCATCGTTGGCCTGGCGCAGGCCGATTGGCGGAGAGGGAGAACGAAGCAGTGGTGGGGGTCGGCGTGCAAGCGGCGTCGCACAAGGGAAAGAGGACTGCGTTCTCCGGAGAAGAGAGGAGGAAACGGGGGAAAGCTCTATCGATCGTTAAGTCTGTAGGCCGTCTGCCTCTGGACAAGATCATAATATACCCCGGGTCGGCAAGGAAGACGGGAGGGAAAAAGGGGGACGTGGTGGCCACGAACTGGCATAGAAAGAAGGGGTGAACCGTGAACCCGTTCATTCTCGTTGCGGAGAGTTGAAGGACGATCGTGGCGCCTGTTCAGCGACTCGTTGCCCTCCTCCCCATCGCTTTCCCTCACTCTCTTCGATCGCGCGCTTTCGATTAATAGAAAGAACCATCCCCGAAACTTCTCCTTTTGATGGCATTCTTCATGGAAAGGTCAGCACTCTACGATTCGAAGAGTGCTTCTATTTCCGCGACTAGACTGCGAATTTTTTTCCGCATTTCTTTTATAAATAAAAATGGAGTCTAAATAGAAATTTATTTTATCCATTGACCATTATAACAAACTTGGATGTTTTATACATTTTTCTTTTAAATGTATAAAGGTTCATAAAAATCTTTTTTCAATAAATACACGAAATGAACGATCGCTATTTTGTTTCTCACAGACAATAAAAGTTCTAGTTATGTAGAATTAATTTTTAATTTATTTCGTTTTCATTTTAATCAATTTTTGGGTATGTGTATATGGTATTTACATTACGGAGAAAGAGAATATTTGTCGTTCTGTATTTTCATACCTGGCGTTGAGAGCGACGGAACGAAAGACGAGATATTAGGGAAAGGTCACGAACCGCGATCGATCGTGTATTTTTAAATGCTTTCGTATCTTTCGGAAAGTCGACGTAAATATACTTACGTCAGTTGGCCGATGCACGATACTGAATTGTTCAATAAGCCGTGAATTGTGTATATATATATATATGCACCTTTATTTCTGGCTTGTTTAGGACTAATCATTCAACGTAGCCGAGAGAAATGACGTCAGCCCTCAAGATCAAACGCCTCGTTTTCCAATTCGAAAGTAACTTGAGTCACCGGTGCAATTCGAATTCAAATATTACGAATTATTCTAAATAAAATAGAATGAAACACGTTAATCGAATGATTTTAAAGACAATTGTAAACATAATTTATTAAACGTTAAAAGAAACGTAATTCTATAATGCCGAATATAATTTATTAATTCTCGTGAGTAGGATAGTTAAAATTTTACAATTTTACAAAACTGAATTTAACTTTTCTTATTCAGCCGTTCGTGTGATATGTCTTTTTCAGCAGCATATAAATGAAATCAATTTTCTCAATCGAAATATCTTGAGGAAATACCCTTTTAACTCTCGTGTATAGTTTACGAGGTGGAAAAGCAGACACATTTCACAATTGTTTGCATTTCCATCGTGATTTTATTAGGAATTGAATTACGGTCGTGAATTACGGGACGACGGAGTCGGCCGGGTATGCGAGATTTTACGAGAACGTTCGTTCTTCATGCGTGTTATCGACCAGCTCAGATAAGAGCAGCCCGGTTCTCTGATAAGGTGTCAATGTCACGGCTTTGTAAATTTATCAGAACGTTCACGCAGTTTCGTGATCGGAGACACACGTTGCGAATCATTCACTCAACACCCACAATCTTTTCTACATTCCTGTTTCAAAAATTGGAAACATGTCGGAAAGAACGATGAAATAAATGTTAAGCGAATAGATGCTCTATTTGTGATACATGATACAACACTACTTGTAAAACGATAGGAAATCAAGTTTAGACCCAAATAACGAGAACTATCCAAAAATATGTCATTTAGTAAAAAAAATAATTCAATGAATGAACAATCGAGCAGTGATTCGTAATTTGTCAAGTGGTTCACATTGGGTCAAAGGAACAGCATGAGACACTCGATGTCTATCACGCTGATAAGATTTAAAGTTGAATCATAACAACGTGAAGATAAGATCGGAACAGAAGCGTGACATATATCTTTTGTGGAAAAGGAAAAGAAGAAAGAACAGGTCGATGGCTCCATACACGTGGAATTTTAATCCTATTTATCTATTTATCAAACCTTTCAGCAGCCAGTTTCTAATTTTTTTTTTTTTCTCCCAGAAGGAATTATAAATGAGAAAACGGTTGTTCTTGAAATTATCAAGAGCTGGTCTTCAAAGTTTAGAAATAAGATTCCAGGAATGATCGTCGCTCGCAAGCTTTCGCTGGTTTGACTTTCTAAACAAGCTGAAGCTACTGGTAACCAAGTAGGGCTGTCAGAGTTCTCTAAGGGGCTTCGTTCATCCAAACTTAATTACTCTTCGCTCTTTTACCCTTGCGTAACTGTTTGCCGATATACGCCATCGAACCACCAGGCTATTGGGTCGTTGTTATTTTCCACTTAAAATTCTTCGAAGCAATCTCTCGTTGTGTCTAAAGTTTCCTAAAATCTAATTTCCCTGAAACGTCGAGAAACCTTGGGTCTATCTTTCCCTTTGCTCTTCTGAATTTTTCCTTTAAAGAAGCGTCACAAATTGTAATCGAAGATCCACGAAAGACGTAATACGAACACAGTTTACTCTTCCTCAAAAATCCCAGAATTACAATCAAAATTTTCAAGTGTAATAACATCAATTACAATCATAAAAAAAAAACTGGTTGATTTCAATCCAAGTGAAACAAATTCGGTGTCCACCTGCCAGCCCGAACTAGCCGAACGAAAAGTTGTCCAGGTCATCGCGATGACGGGGCTCATTGACCGGACCGCGTGTGTCCTGTGTGGTGGGAAGGGTGCCCGGGGCTTGGCCGAAACCCGGCGACCCAGCACACGGTAGCTCCGTGACATTGACCCTGGCATTGATCTCGCGACACCGCACACAAACATAGACGCATAGGTTTGTTCACAGAGAAAGAGACATAAAGACAGAAGACGAGAGAGAGAGAGAGAGAGAAATAGAGATAGAGATAGAGACAGAGCGAGGCGGTGCGTACGCAGTTGCGGTCCCGTTTCAAGCGGAGGCCCGCCGATCGGGTGACGAGGGAAGAGAGCACACAGTCTCGTCTCGGCGGCCAGTGGGAGGGGAGCCACGGGGTAGGAGGCACTCTGGCGACCTTGGAGCGACCCCAACCAAGGTCGCAGACGCAGACGCCCCTTCCTTCTCGCGTTCCACGATTTCCCTCCGTTGCCCTCCGTGCAAGACCGCGCCCTCCTGCCTGTCGACGCGCCCTCTGCGCTCCGCGCGCGCCGATTCCCCAGGTCCCTCGGCGTTAGTTTGGCTCTTCCTTATCGCCCACTTCACTCTCCTCCTACCACACTCGGCTCCGTTCGACTTTTCCTCTGCGCTTTTCTCTCGTTCAGAACGTGACCAAGCTACGGACGGCGAGAACAGGTTGGCACATGCCGTAGGTTTTTTTTTTTTTTTGCAAAAGGAAGGGAGAGGATGGTTAGACCGGGTGACAGGCAGAGGACAGGTGTGTACTCGTGCATAACGTTATCATTTGGAAATGTTTGATGAACAGAAGTAACTGGTGGACAAAAGTTTGGCTATATTCTCACTTGGGTGCACCTAACTATTTATAATTCCTGCATATTTTTTTTTTTTTTTTTTTTGGTTATACTATATATTCATTTCCTGCATTAAAATACAACTTTGGCAAGAAGTTTGAAGGTGATGAGGAGACCATCCGGACTATCAATCAGAGGAAACTCGTATCGTGGTTATTCACGAGAGGCAGCGGGATACTCGTGAGAGTAACGCATGGTGACGCGTATTTTTAGGGCAAGCCGTGGAAGCACCTCGCCTTTCAGGCGAATGATTCGCGTTATTTGTGTCCCGGTTGCACGGAATGCCTTCGGGGACTGTTTTGCGAGAACATTCCAGCGCGATAGCGACGTTCTAGCCTCTTTATCGTCCACTCCCGGCAGCTTCGTTTCTCGTCCTCTTTTTAACCTCGCCGACACACCCCGCGTCCTTTATCTCGTGGCTTTTTGCGTCGTTGCATAGCTCAGACACTTCGCATTACCAGCGACACTTTATACAACCCTGTCGCTCCTGCTTTAATTTCGATACACTCACAGTGTCTTCTTGAATTGAATTTGGAGCTAATTTGGAGCCTTTCATTCCTAATTACCATCATATTACCAGCATAATTCAATTCTGTCCAGCGACGAATCTATCCTCTGTTACTCGCGTGGAATAATAAAAAATTATCAGTCGACCAAACCCAGGGTCGAGTTCTCGAAAGTTTTCCTAGCGAGCCTCTGGATCATCTGTCGTGTCGCACGTCTCTGTTTTTACTTTCAGTTCATTGGCGATATGTATAAAACTCGCAGTTCAAAATCATGGGCCAGCCTCCTTACGCTTTGTCGACACGCTTTTATTTTCGCGACCGGGTTTATTCGAAGCGGGGTCGTTGGATCGGTCGAAGGACGAAGCGAGAGCCGCGTTTGCCGGGCGAACCAGACCGTTTCTGATGATTTATGTAAACAAGGTTGAGAACCTCGCGGGAGGTCCAACGCGTGGGCCGCCATCCGACGACGTGGTTCGCCCCCCGGCCTCAGGATCTCGAACATCATCGATACTGATTCCCCCCCTCGTCGCTACGCCTACACCTGCCAGCCTCGTTCGTACGGTGTTTGACCTGGGTATTTTATTGGTTTTTCGTCGATCGTGTTTGCTACGACGACTTTGCTTCAGTTTGGCAAGTGAAGATTTTAATTCGTCGTTCTTTCTTTCGCGGGGTTTGCAGCACCCTCTAAACACTTCTCCGAGTTTACATCGAGAGTTCAGAGGGTTTGGTTTCAAACAAATTTGGACTAGGCCCCGTTTGCGTATTTCGACATATCGACTTCACCTTCCATTAAATTCAGCTGCGCTTCATTTTATTCAGACACGTGCTCGATTTAGATCTTGAACTTGATCATTCCTTTCTAATTACATCAAATGTCAACTCTTTTAACCTTCTTCCGTTTCATGAACTATCCCAACCTAATCTGACAAGCCTAAACCTAAACCTTCAACCGACGCGACTCATTCGTCTGAGAGCAACCAGACGAAACACAGTCAGATTGTTTGTATACGATAATCAAGCATGACGTTCCGTGTAGCATAATCGACACGTTTTTGAAAATCGCGACTAATATATATCAGCAGTATCTAGCTGAAGTTCAGCAGGGGTTGATGCACACGTTTACATCAAACGGCGAAGAACGATGCCTCGATGTACGCACGAGAATTTCCCCTTTCGGTGCTGGGGCCACGTGGCGTTGAGCTTGGTATTTGGGGATGATTCGAGTCGCTCGACAGGGCAGGCACGCCCGTTTCTATGACAACAGACGCGCAAAAACCCCATTGATACGAGGAGATGTACAGGACAGGAACAAACCGACATTTCCTTTACGCGCGTACGATCCCCACAAAAATGCTTCCTCAGTTCGCCGGATGGAGCGCTCAACGTCTTTCGGACGCTCAGACGGGATATCCGGCGTCCTCAGCTTCGATCATTTGGACGAATCTCTTGAAATGACGTGCCACGCCGTGAACTTTTTGTCCCAAATTGCAACATTTTCTCAGTTTCAAGTTATATTTAAATGTAACCCAGACAAAACAAATGACAAGTTTATTACTCCTTAATAATTTCCATCCATTTCTGATATCATACCGACGAGTTCAAAAGAAAAAGAGAGCGACGAATTATTGTATACTGGTTCGGTCACTCGTTGTGGTCCGCGAACCAGTTGCCAGCGCAAGGGATTAAAAATCAAATGGTTTACAGTTGAAAACAAAAGAGATTAAAAATTGATTAAAAAATTACTACTACTTCTCAAATCTTACGACCACTCTTCTTCCGACAATATTGCAATCACAATTACGCTTATAAATAAATTGTTAGAAATCCACCGTTTAATCACAAGTTAATCTGTCATTCGAACGTGTCATCGTCCGGCGGCGCGTTCATTTTAGACGTCAGATAGCGTAATGGTGTTAGCGTGTCTGGCTTATGGACGCGCGGACGCAATCGAGTGTGACGATGATTGGATGGTGTGGCATCGATAGCACAGTCGGCGTCCTTGCTCTCCTAGATTGACTCGAAGTGGATCGTTTGCAACGCTCGTAAAGGAACGCGGTCTATTTCTCGTGACGGCTGCGCCGCCCTCCTCTCGAGGTCTGCTCCTCCTGCCCCCTCCCCCCCACTTTTAATTCCAGTTGACCACGCAGAAGAAGCGAATAGCACTTCGATCGATCATAGATCGCGGGATTCGTCGTAGATTAGCCTTTTGGAGAAGGACTCGTCGGCCAAATCTGATTGGGTTGCGTAACAGGTTCGTTTGTATCGTCAATGATGAAATTAACGCGTATTACACGGTTGATTATTCTTTACGAATGAATCGAGTGATGAACTTCGAGAGTTACACCTTTTCATTAAAAAAAAAACTTGCACGTATATGATACGTGTGTTTCTACATTCTTTGAATTATATAATTGCTGCCTGTCAAGAACATTTTTCTTGTGTTGAAACGATCAACATTCCAATGTTGATGGTACAGTGAATATTCCAATGAACTTTAATTGTTAATGGTTGAATTTAAATGTTTAGAATGTTTGAACTTAAATGTTTAGAATGTTTGAGAATGAAGAAGGGTTTAGAATGGCATCCCAAATCAGGTTGAGGTTAATAGACTTGAGGATCTCTACAACGACAATGCTATTAAAAAAAGAGAAAGAGACTTGAAAAATCTTGAAAAAGCAATTGAGATTAGACAGATTCTTTAATAAGAAGAACAACATGACTGATGAAAAAGAAAAACATGACTGATGAAAATGCAAGACACATGTGTATATGTTGTTACATATAAATAGTAAGAAATTATACATAGTTAGAAATTATATAATATTTTATTTACTTTTTTGAGTCTTCAGAACAAATTAATCAAATCCCCAAAAGAATCTATAGTAAATTAATGATCAGTTAACGAACAATTTGAATTACGAATGTCTTTGATTGTTCGTCAACTGTTCACCCACTGTATGCAACACTTGAAATATTTATAGTGTTCGTTTTTCTTTCTATTTATAATTATGAGCATCATTTATCCATATTCTTTATTATGTGATCCTTTGTTCAATGTGGATGAGCATCATTTATCCATATTCTTTATTATATGATCCTTTGTTCAATGTGGATGAGCATCATTTATCCATATTCTTTATTATGTGATCCTTTGTTCAATGTGGATGAATTATACATATATAATTATATAATTATATTCGCTTTTCTTTCTATTTATAATTATAAGCATCATTTATTTATATTTTTTGTTATATGATCCTTTGTTCAATGTGGATGAATTATACATATATAATTATATAATTATGTTCTTTTTGCTTTCTATTTATAATTATAAGCATCATTTATTTATATTTTTTGTTATATGATCCTTTGTTCAATATGGATGAATTATACATATATAATTATATAATTATATTCTCTTTTCTTTCTATTTATAATTATAAGCATCATTCATCCATATTCTTTGCTATATGATACTTTGTTCAATGTGGATGAATTATACATATAATTATATAATTATGTTCGTTTTCATTTCTATTTATAATTATAAGCATCATTTATTTATATTTTTTGTTATATGATCCTTTATTCAATATGGATGAATTATACATATATAATTATATAATTATATTCGCTTTTCTTTCTATTTATAATTATAAGCATCATTCATCCATATTCTTTGCTATATGATCCTTTGTTCAATGTGGATGAATTATACATATAATTATATAATTACGTTTTCCTTTCTATTTATAATTATAAGCATCATTCATCCATATTCTTTGCTATATGATCCTTTGTTCAATATGGATGAATTATACATATATAATTATATAATTATATTCGCTTTTCTTTCTATTTATAATTATAAGCATCATTCATCCATATTCTTTGCTATATGATACTTTGTTCAATGTGGATGAATTATACATATATAATTATATAATTATGTTCTTTTTGCTTTCTATTTATAATTATAAGCATCATTTATTTATATTTTTTGTTATATGATCCTTTGTTCAATGTGGATGAATTATACATATATAATTATATAATTATGTTCGTCTTCCTTTCTATTTATAATTATAAGCATCATTTATTTATATTTTGTTATATGATCCTTTGTTCAATATGGATGAATTATACATATATAATTATATAATTATAGTCGCTTTTCTTTCTATTTATAATTATAAGCATCATTCATCCATATTCTTTGCTATATGATCCTTTGTTCAATGTGGATGAATTATATTGTCCACTCGATTTTCTATAATATGTACTATTAAAATCTTGAAAAACGTAACGCCAGAAGGCAAATTAATTTAAAACAAGTCATTTCGTTTGTAATATACTGAACGTTAGGTATCATTTATTGATTTATTTGGAAATAAATTTTCAAAAGCATTTTCAAAAGTTAGATATTTTCAAAATTTACATGTTCTTCTTTGTTTTAATTTTGAAGTAGTTTAGAGATAAATATGGCCGAAAGATAAAGACAACTGACGGAGGTATCGAAATTAACGACACTCTGGTACACTTTTAGCAGATTTTCCTTTGTTACATATTTATGATGGGTCAATGAATGATATTTGCATATTTATGAGGACGGTAGAAAACACGCTCATCTCTTCGAGAATAATTTATCAATCTATGCAAAGATTGTACTTACCTCTGGCTCGAAATTCTCCTCAGCGCTCATTATGGTGCGATTCTTCCAATACTACAAAGATGACTTCACCTCACTTGGAAACAAGGACGGAAAAATTTTTCACTTGGAAGAACGTGTCGATAATTCCACCAATTATACGGATTAAGAAATCACTCAATTCTACTAACGAGTCGCCGTTTTCATAAAATAAATGATCTCGGACCGCAACTTCGTCAAATCTAAATTCTAACTGAAAGAAAAATGGCGATGAAGAGGTACGGAAACACCATCACACAAAAGTCACTAGACACCCCCATCGGTGTCGATTATTCGAAATTATGTTGACTGCCACGTCACTCATATTTAAGGCGATACTTCAATTTCAATTATGACCCCTATTGAGACTTACATACATGCGGATGACGATCTTATTTTTAAATTTCAAGGCATGAACAAGATGTAATAATAGTTAGTAGAAAAATGCGTGTTCTCAATAATAAATTGTCCGTAAATTAAACAAATTGAATTATCAAATGGCAATATAAATAAATTATTAAATTACTTTGAAGAAGTCATAACTACTTTATTTACATAGAAATACACAATATTACAACTGTTGTTTTTTAATACTGCAGAACATTTTAAACAAAATTGGGATTTAGGGGAAATTCGTTGTAAATTCTCCTTGTAAATGGTTGATAAACTAATGCTGAAATTAGTAATTTTTTAATATTCGTTCTTTCCTTAATCGTCGGAATTTTTTTAATATCTATTCAGCCAACGTTAGAAAAAGAAGATAATTTTTTAAAAATCAATTCAGCCAACGTTAGAAAAAGAAGATAATTTTTTTAAAATCAATTTATATCGATTCATTGAAATTTTGTGTAGCAGTTGCCCTCATTTGCAAATGGCACACGTAAGGGAAATTCGACGTGTGTCTTCGGTCGGCGTTTCAAAAAAACGTCGTCAGGGTATAACGTCCTCGCGCTAAAAACAACGCAATGTCACCGGGCGCGAAAATACGAGCCAGGTGATGCACGCCATTCGCGGAAATCGCACTAAAAATAATCGTGAAACGAAAGTCAAGTATACGCAGCTGCCCGAATCGATCTCCCCCCCCCCCGTGTTTACTAACTGTAACTCCGACTTCTCGTCGATATTAATGAATTCGAGCGATGGAACCTTGCGCGAGGCAAGCTCAGAAAATTCAGAAATCAGAGATCTCAATCTGAAACGAGCTCGAGAGTCGGGTAGCGAAGTCTCGGTTAGACGAGACCTCGGAACTATCCGACAGGGAGAACACGTCTGACGTGGAAACGGAGGAGACCGAGAGGAAATAAAAGGGAAAGTCGGCAAGAAGGGCAACGCGCAGTCACCTTCGTCTTGTTACCTTGCCTTGGAAGAAGACAGGGATCGCAGAAGGCCGGAGGAAATTGCTCGGGGGCAATAACGACCCGGCGATAAAACACCGGGCGTAAAAAGGTGGATAGGAATGGAGAACGGCGAACACCGGTAGGAAAAAAGGAACGATCGAGGAAGAGGGTTTCCAGATGCGGATGAAACTCCGGCTTCGCATTCTCATGCGAGGAGGATGCAAAAAAACGGCCATTAACGGGAAGGGCAGCAGCGTAGAAATATCGAAGATGATACTTCTCGCGAAGATGGGAAGGGAGAGGGCGTGGATGAAAGGAGGAAAAAAAGTGGAGGAGATCAGAAGAACAGGGAAGCTTGGGTTTGCTTCAACCATCGAGCTCGCTTGGTCGACGTTTCGAACAATTGATGTGGACGATCGATAGAAATTATCATCGGGAGCTGGTTGTTCTGAAATAAGAAGTCACTAGAAGTTATTGTACTATATTGACGTCAGATAATTATTCAAATTATGGTCCTCTCGGGGGGAAATATTACATTATTTAGCTCTGGTTTCGTAAATATAAAAGAAAGATAATTATTAATCTTTCTTTTAATCGCTAGAAATACGATCTTAACATCCGTACTGTCAACGTAGAAAAGAAAAGTTCCTAGACACACAGTGGAATATTTTTAACGATGACGACACATTGGTGTCCGGTCGGGTTTGCCGCAATCGGGTCACGTTGCGTCTGATTTAACGAGAAGCCAGGCAGTCTTTAAGGCGCGCTAATAGAACGAATTTATAAAACACGCCCACGGCTCGCGCTCGCGGTCTCTGTTTACTCCGGTGCAATGTCTCAGCAAGGTCACACGCATGATCGTTCGCTCGTAAATGCTTTTAGCGTGCACCACCTACGTACGTTCGTCGTGGCATAGATAAATATCGTTGCGCGAACGGGCTGCCTGTTCAGTTGACACCCCGCCTAGTCAACGTGTCAGTCGATCCTTTTAACCCTTTTCTTTATTAGAGGTGACTGTAGTCACCCAACCGTTCATCGTTCATCATTGCGATCACAAAGCATCGCTTTAATTTTCAAAAATTCTCTTTGCAATTCAATATCCCCGAGTTAATTTCATTAGTGAATTTGTTGAATTAGCAACGTTAGTTTCTTATACGTGACCTATATTGAACTCTCGTTATAAATTAGAGACGACTTTCAAACGTTTCGTCATAGCTTGACGTCCTCAACTAACCAAGGTGGTCAAAATGGCGAATTTATAATTTTCTATGGAAATTTTATATATCTGTAACGATATATATTTTTAGATACTCATGAGTGATCTTCAATAAAATATATTAATAGAAGTTTGCGTTCTTTATTGTATTATTAACTTATTCTTGCACTTTAATCCCGTTGCTACATACAAATATTGTATTTTAGTTCTAGTTAAATAACCCTAGAACTCGGACACTTTAGTCGTTCTCAAAACTTTACGTTCAATTAAATATCCTTTGTTTCAAAATTTTCCAAGATTGACACGACACACGGTCGATTCTGTAGAAAAGCAATCTCTCTGAAACTCTCTAAAAATAATCCATCTGTTTGTTTGCATGCATTCTTGCGTACACGTGACGATAATACACGCCTGTCGGAAAGAAATTTCCTCTGGAAAAGCAATCTGCCCAATTCCACGCTCCTCGGCGAGCTGCACTTCCCTGTACATATGTACATATACGTACGGTCCCAATAACTTCACTCGGTGGGAGACAAACAAGTGGCAGGTTGTCACGAACGCGTTTCAGTCCCGTCGAGAGTCCATCCTCCGCGTTCGTTCGGTTTAAACGACCGATGTACAACGATGTATAAATGCCCCGGGTCTATGGCGCGCACGCTGTACACATAAGCGGAGGCACACATAAGCGTACAGGTAATGGCCAAGCCTCGATGCTTCGCCTCGCATCGTAAAGTGGGAGCAAGAGCAGCAGGGTTCAAGAACACCCGCTACCACTCCTTGATCAATACCAGCGGGATATTCTACGTCCTACCGCGAGTTCGGGACACAGTGCGGTGTTACACGCACGCGGACCGACGCTCGGCGTCGCGCTCCATAGGCCTGAACAGTCTATTCTGTCCTGTCCTGTGTCTTGTCCTGTCTCAGGCCATGAAACACGGACCGCGTGCAACCACACTCGCCGATTAATTCATAAGGATTGTGCCATGTGCACAGTTTCTTTTATATCCTGA